>NC_052312.1:841036-1121036 GCF_016432855.1 Salvelinus namaycush | reverse complement strand
CAATAGTATCACCATCAATAGTATCATCATCAATAGTATCATCATCAATATTATCACCATCCTCATCTTCATCATCATCATCATCATCATCATCATTCTTAGCTACATGGAGCTCAAGTGTGTGTGTGTGTGTGTGTGTGTGTGTGTGTGTGTGTGTGTGTGTGTGTGTGTGTGTGTGTGTGTGTGTGTGTGTGAAAGATGAACTTGGTGACACTGCAGTGAGAGCTGATAAGAGATCATCTAGGCCAGTGTATGTGCAGTTTCCTATGGCTGACATCTTCACACCTCTGTCACTCTTCACCCTACGCAGACATTTCCTCTGAGTGTGAAACTGAGTGGCTCTTTCAGCAGCAGCAGCAGCAGTGTGTATGTGTGTTGAGCGGTACCATGTCTGTACATTACCTTGCTGAGGGATGACTGAGATGCGGTTGTCGTACATGTGCTCTGTGACAGACAGTCTGAGGGCTACACCTGGATCTGTGGTCCCCCCCTCACCTGGAGGACTACAGGGGTACACACTCAAACCTGAACCCCCCTCATCTGACCCCCCCATTAAACTCCCTTCTGGGCTCCAGTTACACACTACGTGACTGCAGGCAAACTCCATCTGGGGGAGAACAGGGAGAGAGGGGAGGGTGGGGGGGGGGTGGAGAGAAAAAAACAGTTTTTGCTTTGTCATTATGGGGTTTTGTGAAGTCATTATGGGGTATTGTGATGTCATTATGGGGTATTGTGATGTCATTATGGGGTATTGTGATGTCATTATGGGGTTTTGTGTGTAGATTGATGAGGGAGCAAAAACGATTTAATCCATTTTAGAATAAGGCTGTAATGTAATAAAATGTGGAAAAAGCGAAGGGCTCTGAATACTTTCCGGATGAACTGTAGTTGGTTTGAGGTTTTTAAATCATTGAAATTTGGAGTTATTGATCTTTTAAAAATATTGTCCCATGTACATTGTGTAATTTACTGATGGTCCTTAACTAGCCCCCATAGGGATATCAAATATCAAACCAAATTGACCATGGGCATTACAATGGGGTCACATGCAGCTAGACTCCTAATTGACGATTACTTGGGTGCTGCCAGCTGTGGGCAGGATTGAAATAAGCCCAACCCAAGGAAAACTATGACAACATACCCTTTTATCCTTTCATCTTGCTAATCTCAGTTTTGCATGAGACTGATTTTATGACCAAAATGATCTTATTTACATTTTTGTTGTCAATTTTGTTGTCAACTTATTTACATTTTTGTTGTCAAGTTTCTGACTCATATCGATGTCACAATAGGCCATTTTCAAAATGAGAAGTTGATTTTTTTTAGGGGCAGTTTCTTTTTTAAGTGTCATACTGTCACTTCCTGGTGACAACTTGTCACCGTTGCTATAGACATGAGATTAACGATGCTCTAATTTCACACTAAACTTCATCTTTAGAAAAAAAAAGGAAGAACATTTTTTTTGCGAAGTTTTGTGATAGTTCACTGTACTGTATCTAAAACAGAGAGGAATGAATATCTTAGATTACACTTATCTGAACACTTTATTGTGGAAAGATTATTCCCTAGAGAGAGATACAACTTCCACAATTGTGAAACTTTATGTAAAATAAAAAAACAAGGCTATTTATATTCAACAGTTAATGTATTAGTAACTAGCCTGGTGTGTTTCAATACGAATCTAAACCATTCAGAACCTCGTCTTTCTCTCTGTCTGTCTTTGTTATACCGGAGTATAATGTCACACTACCTCATAGCTGACATTCTTGTAGTGTCTCGGGTTTTAAGAACCTCTGTAACACCTGCCACAGTATCAATAGGAGATCATGATGTTAGAAAATGTTGTGTTAGAGAACATTATGTAAAAAAAAAAAAAAAAGCACAGGTACCTGAGTTGTAGAAGGGTTAACTTGTAGAGAGAAAGGAACCGGTCCTCCTGTCTGTCTGTTTGTCTGTCCAGCCAACTCTGAGTGTTTGTATTCGTGGTCTAAACCACCTTGTCTGTGTGTGTGTGTGACTCTGTGTGTGTGTGTGTAAATGTGTGTAGGAGTGTGTGTGTGTGTGTGTGTGTGACAGGAAATGAACCGATCAGTGTTGAGGGTGGTAACAGAAACTCAACAAACCAAAGACACTGTGCTTGAGAGAAAGAGGAAGAGAGAGAAAGAAAGAAAGAAAGAAAGAAAGAAAGAAAGAAAGAAAGAAAGAAAGAAAGAAAGAAAGAAAGAAAGAAAGAGAGGAAAGAGAAGACGTGTCAGTTATTTCTCTCAACTTCAGCTTTTTACTACCATGTCGCCTTTTCTTTCTCACCCTACCCTCACCTTTGTCACCAAACAACAAACCATTCTACCTCAGTTTCTCTCTCACCCTACCCTCACCTTTGTCACCAAACAACAAACCATTCTACCTCAGTTTCTCTCTCACCCTACCCTCACCTTTGTCACCAAACAACAAACCATTCTACCTCAGTTTCTTTCTCACCCTACCCTCACCTTTGTCACCAAACAACAAACCATTCTACCTCAGTTTCTCTCTCACCCTACCCTCACCTTTGTCACCAAACAACAAACCATTCTACCTCAGTTTCTCTCTCACCCTACCCTCACCTTTGTCACCAAACAACAAACCATTCTACCTCAGTTTCTCTCTCACCCTACCCTCACCTTTGTCACCAAACAACAAACCATTCTACCTCAGTTTCTCTCTCACCCTACCCTCACCTTTGTCACCAAACAACAAACCATTCTACCTCAGTTTCTCTCTCACCCTACCCTCACCTTTGTCACCAAACAACAAACCATTCTACCTCAGTTTCTCTCTCACCCTACCCTCACCTTTGTCACCAAACAACAAACCATTCTACCTCAGTTTCTCTCTCACCCTACCCTCACCTTTGTCACCAAACAACAAACCATTCTACCTCAGTTTCTCTCTCACCCTACCCTCACCTTTTTCACCAAACAACAAACCATTCTACCTCAGTTTCTCTCTCACCTTCGCTCTCCTCTCTCACTCTCTCCCTTTCTCATTTCTCCACCGGTCAACCCCTTCACGTACAAGTGGACTTTGACCAGATACAGATCTTTAATGAGCCATAACCAGAACACAAACCATAACACTTGAACATCTAGCAGCACAGTATGCGTCAGAGAAGCCACAATCCCCGAGGCAGCTCACCACAACAACATGGTGGAACAGTTTAGACTACAGGGTTGTGCTCAATTCAGAATTTAATCTTTATTTAACTAGGCAAGTCAGTTAAGAACAAATTCTTATTTTCAATGACGGCCTAGGAACAGTGGGATAGCTTCCTTGTTCAGGGTCAGAATGACATTTTTACCTTGTCAGCTCAGGGATTTGATCTTGCAACCTTTACAATTACTAATCCAACGCTCTAACCCCGAGTCTACTTGCCACCCATTGAGAATGTCTCATAAATTCAAATTCAAGAAGAATTTAATTTGAATTGATGTAGTAAACAGGATATAGAATTGCAATTTGAATTTAAGGAAAAATAATAGAATTATGTGAAATTCAATGAAATTCAAATGTCTCTTCAAATCTCTATTAGGTGTAGTCTTTACAAATATACATAAAACATCAAACATGTTGTTATATACATGCATATAACATTTTGCTGAAACAATTTATTTTCAGGACAAACTCTTAAAATGAATGATCAAGGAAGACAAAACCTGTATGCAAATATTCAAAGTTATTACCCAGCTAGCACATAACGTTCTGAGAACCATATGGTTCTTAGAGCTTGGTGAGAGCTCCCACAACATTCTGAGAATGGTGCAGGATAGTTGCTTGGCTTTGGAACATTCTCAGCACATTTAACGAACTTGACAGAATTCTTGGTATTTCATTACTTTAACAGAATATTTCCTAAAAGTTCAAACATGGTTACAATCAATTACATTTTTGGTAAAGTTCTAGGAACGTTCTCCAACTGGTTTGACATTGGGAAGGTTCTCAAATAGTTAAGAGAATGTTAAGAAACAACGGTCTTCTGTGGGACTTTCAGTATTGTCAGCATAATGTTTCCTACAGGTGTCCTCATGGTTCTATTTAAACCAATGTTTTCTAATTGATATTAAAAAAAACACAAGAAAACTTTAGTAACGTTCAGAGAACATTCTAAGAATGTTATTTAAGAACATAAACATCTTGTTCTCAGCATCAACAAAACTCTATCTATCCTGTTTTTATCTATAGTCTGTTTGAACAGACTAAAAAATGAACAGCTTTGTATTAGGTTCGACTCTCACCGACGCCGTGCAACAATAAAAAATAAATAATAAAAATAAAATAAATCTGTTTGTATGATTTATGTCTAAGCAAATTCATTTCCATGTGTCCTATCTGTGGAGTTCAAAACACTAAGATAGTGGTGTTATTAAAAGTCTTATGAAAACATAATTTCTGTTCTCAGAACGTTATTTAATTACCTTTGAAATAACCTACAATTTCCGTTCTCAGAACCTTAATAAAACCTTCCAGGAAAACTTTCAGGGAACCATAGTAAAACATTTTCAGAACCCGCCTGCAACATAAAAGTTAACGTTCCCTAGAACAGGCACATTTTTCACTTCTGATCAAAAAACTTTCAGTTTTACTGGTCAGGAAACTTATGGCTTTGTTCCCAGAACCAGTGGGAAACCACAACTTCCAAGGAACCAAATGTGCTAGCTGGGTATATTTCACGAATCACTTACATTTTGTTCAATATGGGGAAAATACTACATTCCCAGAATGCATAAGTTTAACCCTCAAGTTTACCCCGAGGGCCTTCAAAAAGAAGCCAAACTAATGAAATTGTTGATGGATATATAATATATAATATAATTGTCTATTCTAAGCACTAAAGTGATAAAAGAGTGATAAAAGAGTATATGAACATTGTTTCCAGAGAAAAGTTATATATCGTTTGGTATCTGGAGGTGTGACCTGTCAGATTCAATGAGACTCTCATGTTCTATGACTGAGTGGAATTTATTTGAATTGCACTGAATTAAATTCTACTTTCTGTCACTCAAACGCAAATTCTACATCCTGTGGGGGTGTGGCCAATTCAATTCCAATTTCAAACTCATGAGTTGAATGGGAGTCAATTTAAAAATTCTGAGTTGATGCCAACCCCTGATAGAATAACGTTCTACCACAGACACAAAAACACAAGCCACTTTTGCCAACATGTACTTTATTAGTGTTACATCTGCTTGTTTTTACTACTTATGGTAGAAAGTGCAGTTAGTTGGTCTTCCCTGGAAGAAAAGCATTTGGATATTTTTGATTATCTTGTCTTTAAAGTGCAACAATTTTACAGTTCTGATGCCACAGATAGTATGTGATGCTTCTCTACCATGATTGGTCCCTTTCAGGCCATTACAAATGTACTATTTAAAAATATATATATATTTCACCTTTATTTAACCAGGTAGGCTAGTTGAGAACAAGTTCTCATTTACAACTGCGACCTGGCCAAGATTCAGCAAAGCAGTTTGACACATACAACAACACAGAGTTATACATGGAATAAACAAACATACAGTCAATAATACAGTAGACAAAGTCTATATACAGTGTGTGTAAATGAGGTAGGATATGGGAGGTAAGGCAATAAATAGGCCATGGTGGCGAAGTAATTACAATATAGCAATTAAACACTGGAATGGTAGATGTGCAGAAGATGAATGTGCAAGTAGAGATACTGGGGTGCAAAGGAGCAAAATAAATAAATACAGTATGGGGATGAGGTAGTTGGATGGGCTATTTACAGATGGGCTATGTACAGGTGCAGTGATCTGTGAGCTGCTTTGACAGCTGGTGCTTAAAGCTAGTGAGGGAGATATGAGTCTCCAGGTTCAGTGATTTTTGCAGTTCATTCCAGTCATCGGCAGCAGAGAACTGGAAGGAAAGGCGGCCAAAGGAAGAATTGGTTTTGGGGGTGGAGGGCAAGTTGGTTAGGATGATATCTATGAGGTTTCCTGTGTTAATGGAAACGCATCAAGCTTAGATTGTAGGATGGCCAGGGTGTTAAGCATGTCCCAGTTTAGGTCACCTAGCAGCACGAGCTCTGAAGATAGATGGGGGGCAATCAATTCACATATTGTGTCCAGGGTACAGCTGGGGGCAGAGGGTAGTCTATAGCAAGTGCCGATGCCTTTTATCAAATGACAGGCATTTATATTTGTCATATGACATGAAAAACCAAGCACACCAGTGGTGGGTTTCGAGTCAAAATGAGAATGCATGAGTAGAAAAGAACCCCATACCTACTGTAAAATATGTTGGTGGATCTTTGATGTTATGGGGCAAGTCCCTGCAGCAATGTTCCAACATCTAGTGGAAAGCCTTCCCAGAAGACTGTAGGATGTTATAGCAGCAAAGGCGGGACCAACTCAATATCAATGGCCATGGTTTTGGAATGAGCTGTTTGAGCAGGTGTCGAGCAGGTGTCCATGGAAGCACAGAATCATCTAGAATGTCATTGTATGCTGTAGCATTAAGATTTCCTTTCCCTGGAACTAAGGGGCCTAGCACAAACAATGAAAAACAGCCCCAGACCCTTGTTCCTCCTCCACCAAAATGTACAGTTGGCACTATGCATTGAGGCAGGCCCTCTCCTGGAATCCGCCAATCCCAGATTGGTCCATCGGACTGCCAGATGGTGAGGCGTGATTCATCACTCCAGAGAACGCGTTTCCACTGCTCCAGAGTCCAACAGCGAGCTTTACACCCCTCCAGCCGACGCTTGGTATTGCGCATGGTGATCTTATGCTTGTGTTCGGCTGCTCGGCCACGGAAAACCCCTTTCATGAAGCTCCCGAAGAAACAGTTATTGTGCTGACGTTGCTTCCAGAGGCAGTTTGGAACTCAGTAGTGAGTGTGATGATTTTAATGACAGATGATTTATATGCACTACGCTCTTCAGCACTTGGCGGTCCCATTCTGTGATCTTGTGTGGCCTACCACTTCGCGGCTGAGCCGTTGTTGCTCCTAGATGTTTCCACTTCAAAATAACAGCAGTTGACCGGGGAAGCTCTAACAGGGCAGAAATTTGAACTGACTTGTTGGAAAGGTGGCATCCTATGACGGTGCCACGTTGAAAGTCACTGAGCTCTTCAGTAAGGTCAGCCTACTGCCAATGTTTGTGTATGGAAATTGCATGGCTGTGTGCCCGATTTTTATACACCTGTCAGCAACGGTGTGGCTGAAATAGCCGAATCCACTCATTTGAAGGGGTGTCCACATACTTTCGTATACTGTATATAGTGTACTTGTAGTCATGGTAATAAAACAGAACAAATGACACAAAACACTAAACTTAAATTTTTATCATATTCATTATTATATATATTTTTATCTCATCGCTTCTCAATTCAGCCATTTTACTGTTTTAAGCCGTTCCCACTTGTTCCTGTGTTTCACCCAGGAAGCGCTTCATGACAGCATCTGTGGAGGGAAAGCAACAACTAGAAGATAATGAGTGCATAGAACAGTCAGGGGTTGGATTTGGGCTCAAAGTAAAACATTTTAAAAAAGGAAAAATCCTCAATGTGAAAAGCTTATCAGATTCAGTTTAATAATATATCCTATTAATGCCCTAATTGATTGATTTGTGCCCGAATTTATTGATTGGTGGCATAATTCATTGATTGATGCCCTCATTGATTGATTGATTAATGCCCTAATTGCAATGACTGATTTGTAAATTCAATTAAGGGATAGTTAACTTATTTTACACCTTACCCTGAAAGTAGTCCATGGGCCAGGATAAACTGTAATCCATGATTCAGAGTGGTTTACATAGCGTTGTGCGGATTTGGCCATAAACATTGAACTTTTACTTAATGCCAAAATAACATGCAAACAGGTAAGCCCCCCCCCAAAAAAGAATAATAACGTATATATATTATTTTTATGTAAAAATTTGGGTCTCAAAACAGGGTCGCCACTGCCCTTAATAATGGGTCACCACTGGTCGCGTGACCGATCTAACAATGGAAATACACGTTGTCAAAGATGGAAGGCAGGCGAGATCAGCTGGGACCATTCCAGCCAATGAGAGGGAACATACGCGTATGAACAACAGGGCTACGTTCAGTACATAAAAAACATAAGAAAAACGTTCAATTGAACGGATACGGTGCTGTACTGAATGACCAGTTGATAAACTAGGAGGGATTGGGTTGTGTGTTTTCAAAGTGCACCGATGCCTTTTACAACACGTTACTCATTGATATTGATGATCTGTCGCAACAGACAGTTTGTTAATGTTTCTACCGTTGTGGCTAGATGGAGTAGACCTAAAGCTCCATCTAGTGGTTGCGTCGGGGACAACAGTCCCATACGGAAAAGTAATACACGGCCATATGTTGTCTTTTATTTTGTAATTTATTTAACCCTTTATTTAACTAGGCAAGTCAGTTAAGAACAAATTCTTATTTTACAATGACGGCATACCCCGGCTAAACCTTCCCCAAATCCGGACAACGATTGGCCAATTGTGCGCCGCCCTATTCGGACTCCCGATCACAGCCGGTTGTGATGCAGCCCGGGATCGAACCAGGGTCTGTAGTGATGCCTCTATCACTGCTGCGCCACTCGAGAGAACATCAAAGAACATTAGTTAATTTTACTGATAAGAAACGACTCAAAAGAAACGAGATTCTATCCAAGTCCTCGTTCTCTGTCCCATAGTCGCAGTGTATTATCTGTCTCACTATGGAATCTGTGATAGCATCTGCAGAGCCATTGAGATATAGAATGTTACAATAAGCTGGCTACTATACCGGCAGACTTCCAGCAATTGTGCTAAGCTAACGACATTCAGAGCCAAAAATGGTATTCACGATTTCATCTGACTCGGTATGTCGAAAAACGACCGAAATCTCAAAGTCTCACAGTATCCCTTTAAAAATGAACCCACCGTAACAGGGTTAAAGCACGGGACGGTTGAGCTAACGCCAGATGGCTAATTAAAAAACTATAGGGATGAAGGGGGTATTTAATACGTGTCACATATCAGTTTGCAACAATGTTAAAAAAATATATATACATCATTGAGTTAATAAAGCCGCATACAAAACATGGAGGTGCTGTGGGTCCTCTGGGTGAGGTGGGTGCTCTGGGTGAGGTGGGCCCTTTGGGTGAGGAGGGCCTGCTCATGGAGGTGCTGTGGGTCCTCTGGGTGAGGAGGGCCTGCTCATGGAGGTGCTGTGGGTCCTCTGGGTGAGGAGGGCCTGCTCATGGAGGTGCTGTGGGTCCTCTGGGTGAGGTGGGCTATGGTCTCTTTTTTGTTTTCTTGAGTAAAGCAGCTCCATAATGCAGTTGTTTCAACCTAGCTCAGTGCTTTCTGTGGTGGTGGTGCAAGCCAGCAGAAAATACAGAGCGTTGCGCTGTGATTGGCTCAGTGTTCTGTCACTCATGAGGCCAAGTCTAAGGCTAGACCTCGAAATTCTAGCCCTTTAGGTGCTGCCATAGAGTTACATTAAAAGTGCCAAATCTAAGAAAGCTCAAGGTCATTGGCCACAGATAAAATTACTTAAAATCATGTTATATGGACAGCACCTTTGAATGGACTGATCATGTCAACATCATACTTTCAAAATCTTAGCTAGCAGTCATCATCATGAATCAAGTCGACAATCTACTGGCATGTCCTTTTTAATCCTTGCCATATGAAGAGAAATTATAGATGAAACGTATCGGTGCTCATTGGGCCATTGGACATAAACATTACACAACAAGTTGGAAATCGCAAATTCAATGACGAGTGGTTTGGAAGGAATCTGGGATTAAGGGGCAGTTTTCCAAGTTTAAAATGACAAACATTCAACATTGGCCATGCTGTCAATGAAGCATGATTTGTGCCGCGCTCAAAACAACTGTTAACTCAGAATTGCGAAAACTTGACTTCGTTGAGTTCAAGACAACTGGGAATTCCGGAAAAAAACGAGCTCCGACTGGGAAATACATTTTGAATGGTCATCCAACTCGGAACATTTTTCTAAACTACAGTCGTATCGTGTGTTTTTAAATGAGTGCTTAACCGAGGATATTGTGGAGATTTTCGGGGTAGTTGAGAAAACGGTTGTGGAGTTCCAGGAGAATAATCGGCTACGGAAACTGTTGCGGATCACACCAGAGATAAAACTATGTAGAAAAGGTTCGTATGTAGATGGATATACTGATAGCTAGCAATAGTTTGCCCCAGTATGTCGACGATTAGTATAATGTCTCCTCTCTAACGCTGTCACGATCGTTATATGGTGGAAGAGAGGAGGACCAAGGCGCAGCGTGAAGTGAATACATTTTCTATTTATTTAAGCGACGTAATGAGGAACACTTAAACAAAACTACAAAACAACAAACGTTACGCTAAAAACAAATAGTGCTGACACCAAACACTACACATAGACATAGACAATAACCCACGAACTACCCAATGAATATGGCTGCCTAAATATGGTTCCCAATCAGAGACAACGATAGACAGCTGTCTCTAATTGAGAACCAATCTAGGCAACCATAGACATACATACACCTAGACTAGACACTGCCCCATAAACATACAAAACCCCTAGACCAGGGGTGTCAAACTCATTCCACGGAGGGCCTAGTGTCTGCAGGTTTTTGGTTTTTCCTTTCAATAAAGCCCTAGACAACCAGGTGTGGGGAGTTCCTAACTAATTAGTGATGTTAATTCATCAATCAAGTACAAGGGAGGAGCGAAAACCCGCAGACACTCGGCCCCCCGTGGAATGAGTTTGACACCTGTGCCCTAGACAATACAAAACACATACATCCCTCATGTCACACCCTGACCTAACTAAAATAATAAAGAAAACAAAGATAACTAAGGCCAGGGCGTGACAAACGCCAAGGAAGCTCCGATTCAGATATGGAGTTTCACTGAGAAACTATCTTCATTTACTCCCCTAACGAACAAATGTGGACATTATAACGCTTGCAGAGCGTTATAAAGCGTTATAAACTCTCTAATGTGAGTTTTAATCGGCTTTAAAGGCTCTGCGGAAAAGGAGGAGGTCGAAAGGGGGGGGTGAGTGTAACGGATGTGAAATGGCTATCTAGTTAGCGGTGGTGCGCGCTAATAACCTTTCAGTCGGTGACGTCACTTGCTCTGAGACCTTGAAGTTGTGGTTCCCCTTGCTCTGCAAGAGCCGCGGCTTTTGTGGAGCGATGGGTAACGATGCTTCGTGGGTGACTGTTGTTGATGTGTGCAGAGGGTCCCTGGTTCGCGCCCGTGTCGAGGGGACGGTTTAAAGTTATACTGTTACACAGAAGTCACATGTCAGTTGGACATTGTGTACAGTTGACGAATAAAGTGATTTTAATCTTAATTTTCACCTGTTTGATTGACACCGGCCAAAGGTGATTGTTGCCATTAGGGCGAGGTACACACTTGCAATGAGGACGTCCATCATTGGCTGAGATGAATGGTAACATAATTTTACATACATGATCAGTAACTACATTATGTCGTTTTAGAGATGGTTTCCTATGACAACGCAAACTTCCTCAACCGGGACCAAGGGTTCTGTCACGTCTACTCCGGCCTCTAGGTCATCAGGCTGCTGATTATTCTGCACACCTGTCACCATCGTCTCGCGCACCTGCGCCTCATGACACTCACCTGGACTCCATCACCTCCTTGATTATCTTCTCTATATCTGTCACTCCCTTTGGTGCTTTCCTCAGGTGTGATTGACTCTGCTTCATGTCGGTGTGTTGTTTTTTGTGGTTTGTGTTCATTGTTTCTTTTATTTATTAAAACACTCACTCCCTGAACTTGCTTCCCGACTCTCAGTGCACTCGTTACAGGTTCTTCAAGGACACCTTGGTTCCTTGCTAATCGTCTCCATCGGTTACAAAATCACACAGGTGAGAGGGTATTTAGAAAAATGTTAACCATGTATTACAGTGAAAGGTATCAATTGTGGTGATGTTGACACTGATCTGGGCTCTAATTCTTTTGCAGGATGCAGTTGTGGCTACCTTTTGTGACATGTAACATACACAAGATCATTCAATGCCAGAATCAAAAAGCTGAAACACCACCTGCCATTTACGAACAAAGAAAAACCTTAGCAGGCACATAGAAGTGTACCTGTGGTTCAGTATGTGTAAAAACTACAATAACAACAACCAATACAAAAAGATAACTTGTATATATGCTTTTTCAGTTCTGCCCACACATTTTCTATAGGATGAGGTCAGGGTTTTTAGATGGCCACTCCAATACCTTGACTTTGTTGTCCTTAAGTAATTTTGCCACAACTTTGGAAGTATGCTTGGGGTCATTGTCCATTTGGAAGACCCATTTGCGACCAGGCTTTAACTACCTGACTGATGTCTTGAGATGTTGCGTCAATATATCAACATCATTTCCCTTCCTCATGATGCCATCTATTTTGAACTAAAAAAGTGTGTGCAAGCAAGGAGGCCTACAAGCCTGACTCAGTTACACCAGCTCTGTCAGGAGGAATGGGCCAAAATTCACCCAACTTATTGTATGACGCTTGTGGAAGGCTACCTGAAACATTTGACCCAAGTTAAACAATATAAAGGCAATGCTACCAAATACTAATTGAGTGTATGTAAACTTCTGACCCACTGGGAATGTGATGAAATAAATAAATAATTCTCTCTACTATTATTCTGACATTTCACATTCTTAAAATAAAGTGGTGATCCTAACTGATCTAAGACAGGTCATTTTTATTAGGATTAAATGTCAGGAATTGTGAAAAACTGAGTTTAAATGTATTTGGCTAAGGTGTATGTAAACTTCCGACTTCAACTGTATATATTTAAACAAAAACATTTTTACGTGAGTTTTTCACATACCTCCAATGGAAACAATGTTATCCAGTGTGTACCACTAGGGGGAGCTGCAGGAGCATTAGGGGATAGCATCTGCCGCCAAAAAAGAGGAAGAAACTGCCTGACTGAAAAACAACCTTATCTCCTGTGGGACATCAGGAAGAGCCTGGTGTGGGACATCAGGAAGAGCCTGCACGCGCCGACAGCGGATGAACCTGGCTTGGACCAGGGGCTTGTACCAGGGGCACGGACCAGGGGCTCAAAGCTTGGAGAAATATGTTATTTGATGAAATTACTATTGTAGTTAATTTATATCTTAAACATACATTTCATTAGCTAGCCGATTTCGAGTTGATAGCTAGCAAGCTCAAGTTAATAGCTATGCTAGCTAACGTTAGTTGCTACTTGCTATCCATAAGATCTTACCATTTAAAAAGTTGCAGTTGTCTAATATGTCACACATTTTAGTGTAGAAGGGTTGTTATAACGTTTTGAAAATGTGTCTTATGATTTATGTGCCCTATTCATGATGTTAGTGTCAAACAATGTCCGAAGACCGATGGCTTGTGCTAGCTAGCTAAACTCAGCAAAAAAAATATATCCTCTCACTGTCAACTGCGTTTATTTTCAGCAAATTTAACATGTGTAAATATTTGTATGAACATAAGATTCAACAACTGAGACATAAACTGAACAAGATCCACAGACATGTGTCTAACAGAAATGGAATAATGTGTCCCTGAACAAAGGGGGGTTCAAAATCAAAAGCAACAGTCAGTATCTGGTGTGGCCACCAGCCGCATTAAGTACTGCAGTGCATCTCTTCCTCATGGACTGCTCCAGATTTGCCAGTTCTTGCTGTGAGATGTTACCTTACTCTTCCACTAAGGCCCCTGCAAGTTCCCGGACATTTCTGGGGGGAATGGCCCTAGCTCTCACCCTCCAATCCAACAGCTCCCAGACATGCTCAATGGGATTGAGATCCGGGCTCTTCGCTGGCCATGGCAGAACACTGACATTCCTGTCTTGCAGGAAATCACGCACAGAATGAGCAGTATGGCTGGTGGCATTGTCATGCTGGAGGGTCATGTCAGGATGAGCCTGCAGGAAGGGTACCACATGAGGGAGGAGGATGTCTTCCCTGTAACGCACAGCGTTGAGATCGCCTGCAATGACAACAAGCTCAGTCCGATGATGCTGTGACACACGGCCCCAGACCATGACGGACCCTCCACCTCCAAATCGATCCCGCTCCAGAGTACAGGCCTCGGTGTAACGCTCATTCCTTCGACGATAAACTCGAATCCGACCATCACCCCTGGTGAGACAAAAACGTGACTCGTCAGTGAAGAGCATTTTTTGTCAGTCCTGTCTGGTCCAGTGTGAATGGAATTTATATGTTTAAATGAATTATTAGAATATTCCACCCTGAAACCATATAATTTTAGGAAATTGATTAGAATCATAAAATTATTATTAACTACCGACCCCCCCCTCCCGGATCCGGGATCATCCTCATCAAAAAAGCTGACTAGCATAGCCTAGCGCCACAGGGATATAATATAATTTCATGAAATCACAAGTCCAATACAGCAAATGAAAGATAAACATCTTGTGTATCCAGCCAACATTTCCGATTTTTAAAATGTTTTACAGCGAAAACACAATATATATTTATGTTAGCTCACCACAATAGCCAAACAATGCCATTTTTTCACCGCAAACATAGTTTTCACAAAACATATTTATAGCTACAAATCCTGGTTTTACATTGTGAATACGGTGCCAAAATGCACCAAATTGTCCGGAGAAATTTTGGACAGTCACGTAATCTAACCAAAAAACTCATCATAAACTTTGCTAAAAAATACATGTTGTACAGCAAATGAAAGATACACTGGTTCTTAATGCAACCGCTGTGTTAGATTAAAAAAAATTACTTTAGTACAAAGTACAGCATGCAATATTCTGAGACAGCGCCCAGCAATTCTCCACCACGTTGGAGCCAACATATACCACAAAAATACGAAATAACATCATAAATATTCTCTTACCTTTGATGATCTTCCATCAGAATGTAGTGCAAGGAGTCCTAGTTCCACAATAAATCGTTGTTTTGTTTTAGAATGTCCATTTCTTCTGTCGAATTAGCAACTTTGGCTAGCATTGTGGAGGGCACATGTCCATCAACTCTTGGCGCATGGAACGAAAAATTCCAAAAGTCACAATAAACGTTGAATAAACTGGTCAAACTCAGTTGAAAATCCATCTTTATGATGTTTTTCTCATATGTATCCAATAACGTCGAAGACGGCGCATTTCGTCGTGTATACCTAACGGATTGCAGAAAACAATGTCTTGTTCCCTGGTGCGCAGCTGAATACTGCCAATAGGGCGGACCTGTCACTCCAAAAGCTCTCATTCGGTCTCACATCAAGCTAGACACCCCATTCAACTGCCTGTTGACATCTAGTGGAAGGCGTATGAAGTGCATACAGATCCATAAATAAAAGGCAATTGAATAGGCAAGGCCTTACACAGCCCCATTTTCAGAATTTTCACTTCCTGTTTGGAAGTTTGCTGCCAAATGAGTTCTGTTTTACTCACAGATATAATTCAAACGGTTTTAGAAACTTCAGAGTGTTTTCTATCCAATAGTAATAATAATATGCATATCGTATGATCTAGAACAGAGTACGAGGCCGTTTAATTTGGGCACGATTTTTTCCCAAAGTGAAAACAGCACCCCCTATTCACTAAGAGGTTAACCTTGTTCTGAACACCTCCAAAACAAAGGTCATGTGGTTTGGTAAGAAGAATTCCCCTCTCCCCACCGGTGTGATTACTACTGTACCTCTGAGGTTTTAGAGCTTGAGGTAGTCACCTCATTCTATTACCTGGGAGTATGGCTAGACGGTACACTGTTCTTCTCTCAGCAGATATCAAAGCTGCAGGCTAAGGTTAAATCTAGACTTGGTTTCCTCTATCGTAGTCGCTCCTCTTTTACCCCAGCTGCCACATTAACCCTGATTCAGATGACGATCCAACCCATGCTAGATTACGGAGACTTCATTTATAGATAGGCAGGTAAGGGTGCTCTCGAGCGGCTAGATGTTCAGAGCAGTCAGGACCAGGGGCTGTGTGAAAGGGATGGTGCAGTATCTCCAGTCTACTGGAGAGGCAGGACATAGAGGGGGGGGGGGGGGGTTGCACAACATAATACAGGCCGGCGCAGTCTGTGCATTACCATTGATAGGGAGAGTGAGAGAGGGAGGGATGAGTGCTGAATCAGTGAAACTGCATGACAGCCAGAAACATAATACAGGCCGGCGCAGTCTGTGCATTACCATTGATAGGGAGAGTGAGAGAGGGAGGGATGAGTGCTGAATCAGTGAAACTGCATGACAGCCAGAAACATAATACAGGCCGGCGCAGTCTGTGCATTACCATTGATAGGGAGAGTGAGAGAGGGAGGGATGAGTGCTGAATCAGTGAAACTGCATGACAGCCAGAGAGAGGGTGGGAGGGGTGAACCACAGGAGAGAGGGAAGGGAAAAATACCAGCAAGGGTAAGAAGTGTGTTATCCTTTAAAAAAAAAAAAGAATAGTTCAATGTATCTTTGTGAAGGACGGATCTACACACCGGTTTACGTATTATGTAAGGTTTAAATATCTGTAAATCTCAATCAAGATTCAGCCCTTCCAGACATTCACTTAATTTCAAACCATTCAGTGAGGGTGGTGTGTTTGGGGATTTAATTACAGGGAAAGTTCAAAGGTTAAACATTCACGGTGAGTGTAGTTGGCCTAACGCCTGGCTGCAGAACAGGAAAGGAAACCAAGGTAAGAATTTGAACCCATGATTTCTTATGGATTTCTGCTGCTATAGTGTTTGTTGGTATTGTTTACCTGCTACGTCACCAAGCTGTTGTCTTTGATACCTCCCACTGGAGAACAAATAACAGGCGGGAATGACAGAATTAGAAGTCACTGTGGGGTGTGGGTACAAGGCAGCCAAATATATTTGCACTAGTCATACTGTAACACCAAGCTAGAGAGCTACTGTATCAAGAAACAGAATACTGTTAGTACAGGTGACTTTTCTAAATGTGGTTGATGCTGTTAAAATGATATTTTTAAGTAATTTGTTATAATGTAATTCTGCCATCCTTTAGATGGAAGGGAGTTGGTGTTGCCGACTGTGTCCGCGTTGCAGTGTGTGGTGGTACCCTTGCAAACGAGCTGTCAGGACCTGGTGAGACAGCAGCAGAGGAAGAAGGTTGAGGAGGACGATCATGTCTCTGTGGTGACTGTGATGTCCAACCCCGCGCTCCGTTCAGCAATGTCAGAGATACACGGAGACGGATCTGAACCGCTGTTTCACCAGCACAAACCTCAGGTCTGACGACCCTGACCCTTGACGACCCTGACCCTCAAGTCTGACGGCCCTCACCCTCAGGTCTGACGACCCTGACTCTCAGGTCTGAATACAACAGGTGCAATTTCCAAAATTGGTTGTGCATCAGCAGTTTTTCACTTGCTTATGTCAGTCACTCAATTAGCCATGCCATCTTCAAAATTTTAGATTGGTAGTTAGTCTTGCCAGCTATCTAAACTTGTAGTAACTTGTAGTTTCAGTAGTCCTCTATTATGATTCATTTTTGTTCTATCTCCCATAGCTCATTAGTACACCCTAGTGGTTGAATATATATGTATCTATTGTAGATCCTAGGATAAAACAATGAATAATGTGGAACAAATAAATGCAATCAAAGGATACCTTACAACCTACAATGAACAACTGTGAAGCTGGCACTATTTAAGATTTTAAAACATAAACTTTGATATTGTTTGGTAGTGTTATGTCATTAATTTATTTTAATTTGAATTTATGGCAATCATAGACTGAAATACTAATTCTGGTGTGTGGAATATAGTGGAGGTGGGTGAGGGACGGTTCTGCTTGGCACTTGTTCTCAACAGGCAACCAGTCTCAGAAGGGGAACTTTTTTTAAATTTAACTAGTCAAGTCAGGCAAGAACAAATTCTTTTTTTCAATGACAGCCCAGAAACAGTGAGTTAAATGCCTTGTTCAGGGACAGAAAGACTGTTTTTTTTTTTACCTTATCAGCTCAGGGATTTGATCTTGCAACCTTTCAGTTACCTAATCCAATGTTCTAACCACTAGGCTACCTGCCACCCAGTTGAAGAGGGAGACTGCAAAGTCCAGACACTGCTTTGTTCTGAGTGTTTGAAGTGCTAGTGTTTTTAGTTAATCTCACATATCATGTGGCCAGTATGATAGAGCAAGAAAACGTTCTTAGAACAGACAATGACAACATGACAATAACAGCAGCTGTAGATGATGTAATGAAAATTGAGGGGTGGTTGGTAATGGAGGACATCAGGTAGATCCACATCTGGGTTTTGGGCAGAACCCCTAGGTCCTGGAGAACAGGTAGTGGAGGACATCAGGTGGATCCACATCTGGGTTTTGGGCAGAACCCCTAGGTCCTGGAGAACAGGTAGTGGAGGACATCAGGTGGATCCACATCTGGGTTTTGGGCAGAACCCCTAGGTCCTGGAGAACAGGTAATGGAGGACATCAGGTGGATCCACATCTGGGTGTTGGGCAGAACCCCTAGGTCCTGGAGAACAGGTAGTGGAGGACATCAGGTGGATCCACATCTGGGTTTTGGGCAGAACCCCTAGGTCCTGGAGAACAGGTAGTGGAGGACATCAGGTGGATCCACATCTGGGTTTTGGGCAGAACCCCTAGGTCCTGGAGAACAGGTAATGGAGGACATCAGGTGGATCCACATCTGGGTTTTGGGCAGAACCCCTAGGTCCTGGAGAACAGGTAATGGAGGACATCAGGTGGATCCACATCCGGGTTTTGGGCAGAACCCCTAGGTCCTGGAGAACAGGTAGTGGAGGACATCAGGTGGATCCACATCTGGGTGTTGGGCAGAACCCCTAGGTCCTGGAGAACAGGTAGTGGAGGACATCAGGTGGATCCACATCTGGGTGTTGGGCAGAACCCCTAGGTCCTGGAGAACAGGTAGTGGAGGACATCAGGTGGATCCACATCTGGGTGTTGGGCAGAACCCCTAGGTCCTGGAGAACAGGTAGTGGAGGACATCAGGTGGATCCACATCTGGGTGTTGGGCAGAACCCCTAGGTCCTGGAGAACAGGTAATGGAGGACATCAGGTGGATCCACATCTGGGTGTTGGGCAGAACCCCTAGGTCCTGGAGAACAGGTAGTGGAGGACATCAGGTGGATCCACATCTGGGTGTTGGGAAGAACCCCTAGGTCCTGGAGAACAGGTAGTGGAGGACATCAGGTGGATCCACATCTGGGTGTTGGGCAGAACCCCTAGGTCCTGGAGAACAGGAGCAGAGTTGAAGGAAACAGGGTAGGACACAGAGACGTAAACAAGCAAACACACAGGTTACACTTTACTGGGAGAAAATTGGATGGATTAGGGCAGTGGTATAAATGGGAGATATGTACTTTTCAACACTTTAAAATGGTATAGCCTACTTCAAGCACTCTCTCTGTGTCTGTCTAGCAAAGACACCTAGTTAAGGGCATTTGGAATTACCATAATTGCTTACACCTATCAATTTGATTGATCAGGTTTAACTTATAGCTAGATACCTCAATATGATAGACATATAACTAAACCAGTGGAGGCTGCTGAGGGAAGGATGGCTCATAATAATGGCTGGAATGGAGTCAATGGAATGGCGTCAACATGGAAACCATGGAAACCAAGTGTTTGATGTGTTTTATTCAACATTGAAACCACGTGTTTGATACCACTCCATTTACCCCATTGCAGACATTATTATGAGCCGTCCTCCCCTCAGCAGCCTCCACTGAACTATATGTATAGCTAGCAACATGTAGATGACTAACTAGCTAGATGGAAAATGTTTTTTGAAAAATTGTTGTACATATGTAGTTAAATCCGTCCAGTTTTCTAATTAAGCAATAAGGCAATATACCACGGCTAAGGGCTGTTCTTACGCACAACGCATCGCAGAGTGCCTGAACACAGCCCTTAGCCATGGTATATTGGCCATTAAATTGGCCATTAACCACAAACCCCAGAGGTGCTTTTTTGCAATTATAAACTGGTTACCAACGTAATTAGAGCAGTTATAATACATGTTTTGTCATACCCGTCTGATATACCACGGCTGTCAGCATTCAGGGCTCTAACCACTCAGTTTATAATAAGAGTTAACATTACCCTGAATTGTGAATTTCTCTGAATGTTGCGCCTCTTGTCGAGATCAGTGGTGCCTTCATAGTACTTTGCCTGGATGGAAATATTAAAAAAAAATCTCCTCGAGGGATGCCATTGAAGTGTAAGCAACATACAAACAGAAAGCTACAACAACAGCTACAGTACGTATGCTAGCTAGCTAACGTTAGCTAAACAAATCTGTCTGGCTAGCTAGCTGGCTAGCTGACTAGGCAGGCTGAGGTAAATAAGTACAGTAGCTACAGTAGCAACGTCAATCTAGAAACAGTTAAAATGTTTTCTTCCTATTTAACAATATTTACTTATATGAAGACAAATATATGGCAAAGAAAGAGTGTTCACTTTCCATTTTTTTCTCGATCCTCTGAAGCAGCAGGTAGTCAGCAGGTTGTTACCGTCAAAAACACCGTCCTTGGAGAGCAATTCTGATGTCATAATTTTGAGCGGACTGAGTGAACGCTTATGAGGTGAAATAAATCAGAAATCAGCTCAATGTAATTGAAGACTCCATAGACTCTAACCAATTCTGGGAAAATTGGAAAACACTAAACAAACAACAACACGAAGAATTATCTATCCAAAATGGAGATGTATGGGTAAACCACTTCTCCAATCTTTTTGGCTCTATAACAAAGAATAAAGAGCAAAAACATATACATGATCAAATACAAATCCTAGAATCAACTATTAAAGACTACCAGAACCCACTGGATTCTCCAATTACCTTGAATGAGTTACAGGACAAAATAAAAACCCTCCAACCCAAAAAGGCCTGTGGTGTTGATGGTATCCTTAATGAAATGATCAAATATACAGACAACAAATTCCAATTGGCTATACTAAAACTCTTTAACATCGTCCTTAGCTCTGGCATCTTCCCCAATATTTGGAACCAAGGACTGATCACCCCAATCCACAAAAGTGGAGACAAATTTGACCCCAATAACTACCGTGGAATATGCGTCAACAGTAACCTTGGGAAAATCCTCTGCATTATCATTAACAGCAGACTCGTACATTTCCTCAATGAAAACAATGTACTGAGCAAATGTCAAATTGGCTTTTTACCAAATTACCGTACAACAGACCATGTATTCACCCTACACACCCTAATTGACAACCAAACAAACCAAAACAAAGGCAATGTCTTCTCATGCTTTGTTGATTTCAAAAAAGCCTTCGACTCAATTTGGCATGAGGGTCTGCTATACAAATTGATGGAAAGTGGTGTTGGGGGTAAAACATACGACATTATAAAATCCATGTACACAAACAACAAGTGTGCGGTTAAAATTGGCAAAAAACACACACATTTCTTCACACAGGGTCGTGGGGTGAGACAGGGATGCAGCTTAAGCCCCACCCTCTTCAACATATATATCAACGAATTGGCGCGGGCACTAGAACAGTCTGCAGCACCCGGTCTCACCCTACTAGAATCCGAAGTCAAATGTCTACTGTTTGCTGATGATCTGGTGCTTCTGTCACCAACCAAGGAGGGCCTACAGCAGCACCTAGATCTTCTGCACAGATTCTGTCAGACCTGGGCCCTGACAGTAAATCTCAGTAAGACCAAAATAATGGTGTTCCAAAAAAGGTCCAGTCACCAGGACAACAAATTCCATCTAGACACCGTTGCCCTAGAGCACACAAAAAACTATACATACCTCGGCCTAAACATCAGCACCACAGGTAACTTCCACAAAGCTGTGAACGATCTGAGAGACAAGGCAAGAAGGGCCTTCTATGCCATCAAAAGGAACATAAATTTCAACATACCAATTAGGATCTGGCTAAAAATACTTGAATCAGTCATAGAGCCCATTGCCCTTTATGGTTGTGAGGTCTGGGGTCCGCTCACCAACCAAGATTTCACAAAATGGGACAAACACCAAATTGAGACTCTGCATGCAGAATTCTGCAAAAATATCCTCCGTGTACAACGTAGAACACCAAATAATGCATGCAGAGCAGAATTAGGCCGATACCCACTAATTATCAAAATCCAGAAAAGAGCCGTTAAATTCTACAACCACCTAAAAGGAAGCGATTCCCAAACCTTCCATAACAAAGCCATCACCTACAGAGAGATGAACCTGGAGAAGAGTCCCCTAAGCAAGCTGGTCCTAGGGCTCTGTTCACAAACACAAACACACCCCACAGAGCCCCAGGACAACAGCACAATTAGACCCAACCAAATCATGAGAAAACAAAAAGATAATTACTTGACACATTGGAAAGAATTAACAAAAAAACAGAGCAAACTAGAATGCTATTTGGCCCTAAACAGAGAGTACACAGTGGCAGAATACCTGACCACTGTGACTGACCCAAACTTAAGGAAAGCTTTGACTATGTACAGACTCAGTGAGCATAGCCTTGCTATTGAGAAAGGCCGCCGTAGGCAGACATGGCTCTCAAGAGAAGACAGGCTATGTGCACACTGCCCACAAAATGAGGTGGAAACTGAGCTGCACTTCCTAACCTCCTGCCCAATGTATGACCATATTAGAGAGACATATTTCCCTCAGATTACACAGATCCACAAAGAATTTGAAAACAAATCCAATTTTGATAAACTCCCATATCTACTGGGAGAAATTCCACAGTGTGCCATCACAGCAGCAAGATTTGTGACCTGTTGCCACAAGAAAAGGGCAACCAGTGAAGAACAAACACCATTGTAAATACAACCCATATTTATGCTTATTTATTTTAACTTGTGTGCTTTAACCATTTGTACATTGTTACAACACTGTATATATATAATATAACATTTGTAATGTCTTTATTGTTTTGAAACTTCTGTATGTGTAATGTTTACTGTTAATTTGTATTGTTTATTTCACTTTTGTATAATATCTACCTCACTTGCTTTGGCAATGTTAACACATGTTTCCCATGCCAATAAAGCCCCTTGAATTGAATTGAATTGAAATAGAACTAGAACTGCTCGCGTTCTCTTTTCTTCGCGACGGCTACGAGGTAAAATAGAGCCAAGCAACCAGCATAGCAACGAACACTTTGGTTCAAAATGGGTAGAATTGTAGGAAATTATGTAGGAAATTATGTTTTGCTGTGAGGTGGGGGGCCCTCCAACCAAATGTTGCATTGGGGCCCCAAAAGGCTAGGTTCTGATTCATCCTGCTTCTCTCCCTCTTAGTGACAAACACAGTCCCCTATGCGGTCCCCCAGGAGCTGAACTCCCTGCTAAGTCCTAAAGGCAGTCCAGAGTCAATGGACCTGGTGTTTGACCTCCACAACACTACCGCTAACATGGGCCTGTGCCTCATCGCCTACTCGGACTGCGATTGGATCTTTCTTCACATCTACAGATACCTGCAGGCAAGAGCAAATGATCCTAACAGATACTCAAAGAGGAGATGGAGTCAAATCGTTTGAAATGCATTTTCTCATTAGAGTAGATCTGCGCTGATTGAAAAGACGGGATAGTTATATCCTATTCTAAAAATATCAATATGGATGAAGGAAAGGTGACGAGGGATAGTACAACTTTTGATATTTTAACTCAGTAGGGTAGAACATGAGGTTGGCCCTTAACGCTGTCTCCAACAATTTGGATAGTAGCCTTCGTTGTGCTTTGAACCAGATATATTTTGATGATACACACAATCACAGTAGAAATAAGATTCCTATGATCTCACCCACATTGTTATGTTGAGGTGATTTCCGTCAGGCTTACCACTGTTGGATTGACACATTGGGGGGGGGGGGGGGGGGGGGTTTCACAGAGGGTAAAAAAAATTCTTACATACCTGTGAGATTCATTCACTTCGACCTTCCCTCATTGAAGAGTATTCTCTCGAGTCTGTAGGCAAGGATGGCTTTGGTGAGTAAATAAGGAGGTGGCCTTCTTTACTGCCATGGTGGTCAAACAGCTTAGTGGTCTGGTGGCATCTCTCTGTATGTCGATGTTGTGATAGCTCGTTCTGATATTTCTTAATTTCTTTCTTTTCATTTTTGGGGGGGGGGATTTGTGTGTGTATTGTTTTGTATTGTTAGGTATTACTGCACTGTTGGAGATACAGTTGAAGTCGGAAGTTTACATACACCTTAGTCAAATACATTTAAAGTCAGTTTTTCACAATTCCTGACATTTAATCCAAGTAAAAATTCCCTGTATTAGGTCAGGTAGGATCCCCACTTTATTTTAAGAACGTGAAATGTTAGAATAATAGTAGAGAAAGATTTATTTCAGCTTTTATTTCGTTCATCACATTCCCAGTGGGTCAGAAGTTTACATACACACAATTAGAATTCGGTAGCATTGCCTTTAAATTGTTTAACTTGACCCTTTGTTCCAGATTTCCTCCGGAGAGACACGAAAGTACCAAGGGACTGAGCCTCTCTGTCCATTCTTCATTAATGAATGTGCGTACTATGAGAAGGGCATAGCTCTCTCCCTGGCAAGACAGAGAAGTGTGGGGATACCGTCCATCTGGTTGGAGAGTGAAATAGAACAGGGAAAGAGAAAAAGTGCGCCAGAAGAAAGAGGAGGAAGAGGAGATGAAGGACGAAGGCTATCAGTAGCTAATGGAATATGGAGAGGAGAGTGACTAACTAAAATGGACAATACAAATCAGAGCTAATTTCAAGTTCTTGATATGAACAGTAGATTCAAAACACACCTCCGGAATAAGGTTGTCATGTCAAGCGAGACACATTGTTCAAATGTTATGAACTTCAAAAATGTATAATAAAATCCTTTATTTAAAATGACAGCATTTGCTGATAAACGCTTCAATACACACAAACCTAGTATGACATCATCAGGTCACAATTCAACATTTTCCACACTTGCTCGTTACTCCAGGATATCTCTTGGGAGAATAATAAAATACATTCACAATAGATTTACCGAAGCACATACATACCATATCATTTGCTATATGAACTACATTTGCCAGGCAGAAAATATGGTTAGAACCATTTCTTTTAAATATTGAAAAAAGAAAAATCGACATCATTTTGAAAAAAGCTTGACTCATCAGCTACTTTTTTAAGTCCACATTCTTTCATAAAATCTTAACCTTTCATAACGCATACGTTTTCATGGAACATTGACTGCTGTCATATCATGTATATAGACCTTATGGACACACAATTTAAATTAACATGTTTCCAAAGTACTCTATTCTTCTTGACGGTCAAGGGTTGATCAAGGTATTTGTCAGACATTAATCTTCACTTGCGAACAGTTAAATTGTACATTGTAGACTAAAATCAGATTAAATACCCAGGCCTAAGAATAATGCATTCATTGCAAAGCATTTAAAAAATATGATCCAAAAATAACTTGGATTCAAAGAAAAAGGATCATTAACGTTTTTCACACAACCACATTAAATACATTCTTGACATAATAAATTAGTATTATTAACAGTTCACAGTTTAACCTTTGTATTTCTTTGAGATTATTAATACAAGCCTGTGCCATAGAAGTGGCATTTGTAGGTGATAGTAAAAATGAATAAATTAAGTAAACCAAAAAGACATAAATAACAAAAAGTAACACTATGTAAATGAAACATAAATCAAATTAACCACATCTAGTCAATAGTGAGCAATAGTCTACAACGGAATGTAACGTCATGTGTACAAAACAGAACCTTAGTAACAAAGTGACATTGGCCACTATGAACCTAGCTGTAATGTGGGGGTAATACATTCCTAAGAAGTTCTGCAGAATCTTACAAATCAATCAAAATAATACTCCTGATAAAAGACACAAAAAAAATCTCTTAAAATCAACAAATTACATACAAAATATCCAACCACAACAAACAATATGAAACTTTCTATAGATTGTCACTCAAAAGGAAATGTTTGTTGCTTATATTTTTCCATTTGTCCTGGCTATGTCCAGGTTCTTCTAAGGTCGAAATACATTTTGAAATACAGTACCAGTCAAAACTTTGGACACACCTACTCATTCAAGGGTTTTTCTTTATTTTTACTATTTCTACATTGTAGAATAATAGTGAAGACATCAAAACTATGAAATAACACATATGGAATCATGTAGTAACCAAAAAAGTGTTGAACAAATACAAATATATTTGATATTCTTCAAAGCAGCCACGCTTTGCCTTGGATGACAGCTTTGCATACTCTTGGCATTCTCTCAACCAGCTTCATGAGGTAGTCACCTGGAATGCATTTCAATTAACAGGTGTGCCTTAAAAGTTTATTTGAGGAATTTCTTTCCTTCTTGATGCGTTTGAGCCAATCAGTTGTGTTGTGACAAGGTAGGGGTGTTATACAGAAGATAGCCCTATGTGGTAAAAGACCAAGTCCATATTATGGAAAGAACAGTTCAAATAAGCAAAGAGAAAGGACAGTCCATCATCACTTTAAGACATGAAGGTCAGTCAATCCGGTAAAATGTCAAGACATTTGAACGTTTCTTCAAGTGCAGTCGCAAAAACCATCAAGCACTATGATGAACCTGGCTCTCATGAGGACCACCACAGGAATGGATGACCCAGAATTACCTCTGCTACAGAGGATAAGTTAGTTACCAGCCTCAGAAATTGCAGCCCAAATAAATGCTTTACAGAGTTCAAGTAACAGATACATCTACACATCAACTGTTCAGAGACCATGTGAAACTTTCATGGTTGAATTGCTGCAAAGAAACCACTACTAAAGGACACCAATAAGAAGAAGAGACTTGCTTGGGCCAAGAAACACGAGCAATGGACATTAGACCGGTGGAAATCTGTCCTTTGGTCTGATGAGTCCAAATGTTTTTGGTTCCAAGCACCATGTCTTTGTGAGACGCAGAGTAGGTCAACGGATGATCTCCGCATGTGTGGTTCCCACCGTGAAGCATGGAGGAGGAGGTGTTGTTCCCACCGTGAAGCATGGAGGAGGTGTTGTTCCCACCGTGAAGCATGGAGGAGGTGTTGTTCCCACCGTGAAGCATGGAGGAGGTGTGGTTCCCACCGTGAAGCATGGAGGAGGAGGTGTGGTTCCCACCGTGAAGCATGGAGGAGGAGGTGTTGTTCCCACCGTGAAGCATGGAGGAGGAGGTGTGGTTCCCACCGTGAAGCATGGAGGAGGAGGTGTGGTTCCCACCGTGAAGCATGGAGAAGGAGGTGTGGTGGGGCTTTGCTGGTGACACTGTCTGCGATTAATTTAGAATTCAAGGCACACTTAACCAGCATGGCAAGCACAGCATTATGGAGCGACACGCCATCCCATCTGGTTTGCGCTTAGTAGGACTAGAATTAGTTTTTCAACCGTATAATGACCCAACACAACCTCCAGGCTGTGTAAGGGCTATTTGACCAAGAAGGAGAGTGATGGAGTGCTGCATCAGATGACCTGGCCTCCACAATCACCTGACCTCAACCCAATTGACATGGTTTGGGATGAGTTGGACCGCAGAGTGAAGGAGAAGCAGCCAACAAGTGCTCAGCATATGTGGGAACTCCTTCAAGACTGTTTAAAAAGCATTCCAGGTGAAGCTGGTTGAGAGAATGCCAAGAGTGAGCAACGGTGTCATCAAGGCAAAGGGTGGATACTTTGAAGAATCTAAAATAGAAAATATATTTTGATTTGTTTAACACTTTTTTGGTTACTACATGATTCCATGTGTTATTTCATAGTTTTGATGGCTTCACTATTTTTCTACAATGTAGAATAAGAAAACCCTGGAATGAGTCGATGTGACCAAACTTTTGACTGGTACTGTACTCAAATGTTTGGACTAAACTTCAATCGCCATAAACATATTTCTTACAGAACGGTTTGATTTTCCAAACATGGGCCAATAATATTTCTTGCTAGTGCATATGAGAGTCGACTGAAAGCAGCTCTGACTGTGGCTGGTTACGGTTTGGAAAGTCTATTATAAACAATTATATGCTTGTTGGTCTAACCAATGGTACATTTTGTTCTGGGTCACTCTGTTTCCCAATGTCAACTCCTCACCCCTACACTAGGCACTTTTATAGATCTGAAATGATTGGATAAGCAACTGTGTGAAAGCAATAGGGTGAAAATCCCAGTAGCCTATCAGAGGGCAAAGATTAGCATTTTCTATATTCTTATTCAGTTATTTCAAGATCAACAAGTATCATGTGGTTGGAGTTATGGTTTTGATTTGGAAATGTGCCTATATAAAACAGATAGTCAGGCACCAGCAGACCTGGTCTCTATGCTACCCTGTAGGCAGTCATGCGGTAGTAGTTCTGACTGTGGCTGCGTGCCGCCCACACCAGAAGAGCGGCAGCCATCATGTGCAGCGGGGACGAGATGAGGGCCAGGTAGAGAGACCAGCCCAGGGAGCCGTCCACCTTGTCTGGCAGCACAGAGACCCTGTGGAGGAGATCCATCCCTGCCAGGTAACAGCAGACTGTGGCTAGAGTACACAGCCCTGCAGGGAGAGCAGGAGGAAGAGAGGGATGGGGGGGGGGGGGGGGGGGGGGGGGTCAGGCATATGCAATTGTTGTATATTTCTAAAAGAAATCAAGGATGACTTTTTCCTTCAACTACTGTTGTATCAATGGTGAGTCTTAAAACATGATCTCAAGGATAGCTGCATTTGTTTGTTTTTTTCACTTTTAGTTAACCAGGTAGGCCAGTTGAGAACAAGTTCTCATTTATAACTGCGACCTGGCCAAGAAAAAGCAAAGCAGCGCGCCAAAAACAACACAGAGTTACACAAACAAACGTACAGTCAATAACACCACAGAAAAATCTATGTACAGTGTTTGCAAATGTAGAAGAGTAGGGAGGTAGGCAATAAATAAATAGTCTATAGAGGTGAAATAATTACAACTTAGCATTAACACTGGAGTGATAGATGTGCAGATGATGATGTGCAAGCAGAGATACTGGAGTGCAAAAGAGCTAGAGGATAAATAATAATATGGGGATGAGGTAGTTGGGTGTGCTATTTACAGATTGGCTGCGTACAGCTTCAGTGATCGGTAAGCTGCTCTGACAGCTGATGCTTAAAGTTAGAGAGGGAGATAAGACTCCAGCTTCAGAGATTTTTGCAATTCGTTCCAGTCATTGGCAGCAGAGAACTGGAAGGAAAGGCGGCCAAAAGAAGTGTTGGCTTTGGGGATGACCAGCGAAATATACCTGCTGGAGCGCATGCTACGGGTGGGTGTTGCTATGGTGACCAGTGAGCTGAGATAAGGCGGGGCTTTACATAGCAAAGACTTATAGATGACCTGGAGCCAGTGGGTTTGACGACGAATATGTAGTGAGGGCCAGCCAACGAGAGCATACAGGTCGCAGTAGTGGGTAGTATATGGGGCTTTGGTGACAAAACGGATGGCACTGTGATAGACTACATCCAGTTTGCTTAGTAGAGTGTTCTATTTTGTAAATGACAATCGCCGAAGTCAAGGATCGGTAGGATAGTCAGTTTTACGAGGGTATGTTTGGCAGCATGAGTGAAGGAGGATTTGTTGCAAAATAGGAAACCGATTCTAGATTTAATTTTGGATTGGAGATGCTTGATGTGAGTCTGGAAGGAGCATTTACAGTCTAACCAGACACCTAGGCATTTGTAGTTGTCCACATATTCTAGGTCAGAACCGTCCAGAGTAGTGATGCTAGTTGGGCGGAGGGTGTGGGCAGCAATTGGTTGAAGAGCATGCACTTAGTTTAACTTGCATTTAAAAGCAGTTGGAGCCCACGGAAGGAGTGGTGTATGGCATTGAAGCTCGTTTGGAGGTTTGATAGCACAGTGTCCAAAGAAGGGCCAGAAGTATACAGAATGGTGTCATCTGCGTAAAGGTGGATCAGAGAATCACCAGCAGCAAGAGCGACATCATTGATATATACAGAGAAAAGAGTAGGCCCGAGAATTGAACCCTGTGGCACCCCCATAGAGACTGCCAGAGGTCCGGACAACAGGCCCCCCGATTTGACACACTGAACTCTATCTGAGAAGTAGTTGGTGAACCAGGCGAGGCAGTCATTTGAGAAGCCACGGCTATTGAGTCTGCCGATAAGAATGCGGTGATTGACAGAGTGGAAAGCTTTGGCCAGGTCGATGAAAACGGCTGCACAGTAATGTCTTTTATTGATGGCGGTTATGATATCGTTTAGGACCTTGAGCGTGAATGAGGTGCACCCATAACCAGCTCGGAAACCAGATTGCATAGTGGAGAAGGTATGGTGGGATTCGAAATGGTCAGTGATCTGTTTGTTAACTTGGCTTTCGAAGACTTTAGAAAGGCAGGGCAGGATAGATATCGGTTTGTAGCAGTTTGGGTCTAGAGTGTCTCCCGCTTTGAAGAGGGGAATGACCGCGGCAGCTTTCCAAACTTTGAGGATCTCAGACGATACGAAAGAGAAGTTGAATAGGCTAGTAATAGGGGTTGCAACAATTTCGGCGGATAATTTTAGAAAGAGAGGGTCCAGATTGTCTAGTCCAGCTGATTTGTAGGGATCCAGATTTTGCAGCTCATCAGCTGTCTGGATTTGGGTGAAGGAGAAGCGGGGGGGGCTTGGGCAAGTTACTGCAGGGAGTGCTGAGATGTTGGCCGGGGTAGGTGTAACCAGGTGGAAAGCATGGCCAGCCGTAGAAAAATGCTTATTGAAATTATTGATAATCGTAGATTTATCGGTGGTGACAGTGTTTCCTGTCCTCAGTGCAGTGGGCAGCTGGGAGGAGGTGCTCTTATTCTCCATGGACTTTACAGTGTCCCAAAACTTTTTGGAATTAGTGCCACAGGAAACAAATTTATGTTTGAAATAGATGATAATGAGTCAGTTACATGAATCAGCTGTGTAGTGCAAAGGCAAAAACCAAAACGTGCACAACAATGGAGTCCCCAGGACTGAGTTTGGACTAGTGTATGCGAGAGCATTCGAATTCACTATTCCACTATAGTAGAACAAAGTTGTGGGCAATAGCCATGGTGTCTAGCACTGAAATGCCCTTCTGGAAACAATGAAGAAGGGTACAACTTATTATAAACTGGGTGGTTCAAGCCCTGAATGCTGATTGGCTGACAGCTGTGGTATATCAGACCGTATACCACAGGTATGACAAAACATTTATTTGTACTGCTCTAATTACATTGGTAACCAGTTTATAATAGCAATAAGGCACCTCTGGGTTTGTGGTATACGGCCAATATACCACGGCTAAGGCTCTGCGTTGCATCGTATCTAAGAACAGCCCTTAGCCATGGTATATTGGCCATATACCACACCCACATGGGCCTTATTGCTTAAGAAGAGAATGATAAGAACAATACAATGTTTAATAAATCCCTCACCAGCCAGTAGGTGGAGCATTCCTATGCCCAGGGTGGGGGTGAGACTGTGGCAGAGGCAGGCACAGAACCCTATCAAGCCTGCCAGCACCACCAGACCTAAGGAGATTATTGGCAGCAGGAACTGGCACCTCCACAGGTCTGCACACAGATAGGGATCCAAGTTAGAACTCAATAGGCAAGCAGTAAAAACTCTCACACACAATTCAGATAGAAAAGCATGAGCATCCAAGTGCATACAATGATACTGTGTCTATTAATGAATATCACAGATGCCAGGTATAAGTTATTCATGCATTGCATAATGCATATCACACAATGTGGGCATAAGACATTAATTACTGAAGTATAGGCATAAGACAGGGTGATCCAACTCCGGTTCTGGAGAGATACAGGGTGATCCAACTCCGGTCCTGGAGAGCTACAGGGTGATCCAACTCCGGTCCTGGAGAGCTACAGGGTGATCCAACTCCGGTCCTGGAGAGCTACAGGGTGATCCAACTCCGGTCCTGGAGAGCTACAGGGTGATCCAACTCCGGTCCTGGAGAGCTACAGGGTGATCCAACTCCGGTCCTGGAGAGCTACAGGGTGATCCAACTCCGGTCCTGGAGAGCTACCGGGTGAATCAATTGTGTTCATATTGTGTTGGAACAAAAGCCTGCACACCCCAATTGTTTCCCAGGCCTGGAGTTGGTGACCCTTGGCATAAGGCATTGAGCATGCATAGCATATCACAGAAGCTGGGTGGGGTAACAGATCAATACATTGCAATTTGCAAAATAAATTAATACAGGCTTACAGGTCCGCAGCATGTCCTCTCCACTGTTGTGGTTCCCTGGCTCTTTGTACTTTGGGGTAAACTGCTGTGTTAACGTGAAGCTAACACACTTCATTACCATCTTTGGATCTGAAACAGAGAAATTGAGAAAAAAGCATAAATCATGCCCTCACAAACCATGGATTGGATCACCAAATTATTTTGAGGAAATCCGTGTTGACTGAGTTTATGGGAGGAGATTAGGTTGACCATACCTGACTCCTTGTACCAGTGGGTATGAGATGGTACCAGAACGCAGCGCCACCAGAGGCCTATGGTCCCGTTGAGACGGAAGAGCGTGTCGCTGTAGGTCTTCTCATCGAATTCCCCTTCCATGAATTCATCATGCAGCGACCGCAGTTCGGATACGTTGGCCTCGCCACGCACCGGGGGACTGGTGTACTGGTACCAGTGCTGCGTCCCAACCGCTACAGACAGGTACACCGTAGCCAGCACGCTGAGCACACAGCTGATAACCAAAGCCGTGGCATAACGGTTGTCAACCATTGTTTACCAACTGAGAGAGGCGTCAAATAGGAGATTATAGCAAAGGCTTCGCTTCGCCTCTTCCCCTCTCTGATTATAGCTACCGGTGGCGATGGCCCTGTCACTGCGTGTTTTCCAATACCCGCGCCAAAGTAAACTCAAGCAACGGTTCAGAGGCAGTAGGAAATCCTGCGATGTAATATTATCCAATCCACTCAGAAATGGCAAAGATGTAGACTACATAAAACACCCCTTTACTAGCTGCCTTGTTCATACCCAACACTGTTTCAACACTGTAGGTGTCCCTGTCGCGCGCAGCCTAGATGCGCCATCTGTTCGCTTGTCCCACTTCTTAAAAATCACTGCTGCATATGGTGGGTGGGTGGCCTGACGATGCGACAGATTATTTGGCTACCCCGCCTGTTCTACAAGTACGAAACAAACACATTCTGTTATATCGTACTAAATGAGTAGTAGCAAATAATACATTTGTCATTATTTTCTCTTGCCGGTATCGCCTACACTTGTTTCATGAGGAACAGCAGCTGCGAATTTAAGCTTGTTAGGAAAGATTGTAAACACATACATCCATGCGTTTTCCTTTTCCGGTAGGTGGCAATGGAATGCTGGGTATTATAGTTTTACTCATAGCTCGAAGATAGTGTTCTGAGTAGTGAGGCTAACGAAGCCGACTGTAGACTAAAGTCGACCCACCCCCGCATTTAACCCAACCCCGCTCAATCAGATAGGTGCGGGTCCCGTTTGCATTTTGTGTAAATTATTTAAATTCAAGTTTAAACCACACATTTTTAGGCCTAGACCTACACTTCTCTTCTTGAAAATGTCTAATTATCAGACTTATTGAATAAAATAGAATATCCTACTCCTATAGAGAAGGTAGGCCACGATACACATAACTATATGGAAATGAGATATGAACTGAATATATGTACTGAATATAATTATTTTAACCTGTAACCTTAACCAAAATATGACAAAATAAATTAAAACGTTTTTGTCTAGGAACTGATGCAGGTTGGTGTTGATTTTGCAGAGTGGGGATTTGAGTTTTAGGCCTGACTGCACCAATTAGTAGCCTACCGGTCCATTAGTGGCTGTGTGATGTGTCACTCATGACTTTATGAATATGCCTAGTAAACTCAATAGAGAACAGTTGCAAAGCACAACTGATTGTTATAATATCACCACTAACTTCTTGGTAAACCACTTTACATTCTTGAAGATGAACAATGGATTGCACAATGTAGTTTATTGAAATTTAAAAATTATGTTACTGTCCCAGCCACTTGGTGCCAGATGGACACCAGGTTGATAGCACCTGAACATCCCTTGAAGTCTTGTCATTCATTAACACCAATGACTCGTGACTTGACTTGGACTTGAGCCTTATGACTTGAACTGACTTGATACCCTCCCCAAGCCCAAATATTAAAAATGATGCTATTTAAAAAAGTGTACAGCGCATCAACTCTTCATTTAACGGATTACAGTTTGAAATCGGACAGCAGCCCATCAAAATGTGCGTGGCAGTGCAGAGGAACGTCGGCGGTTGAATTCAGATGGAGCCCTTGGAACAATGATACCTCAGGACTACCTGGCATGATGACTCCTTGCTGTCCCCAGTCCACCTGGCCGTGCTGCTGCTCCAGTTTCAACTGTTCTGCCTGCGGCTATGGAACCATGACCTGTTCACCGGACGTGCTACCTGTCCCAGACCTGCTGTTTTCAACTCTCTAGAGACAGCAGGAGCGGTAGAGATACTCTCAATGATCGGCTATGAAAAGCCAACTGACATTTACTCCTGAGGTGCTGACTTGTTGCACCCTCGACAACTACTGTGATTATTATTATTTGACTATGCTGGTCATTTATGAACATTTGAACATCTTGGCCATGTTCTGTTATAATCGCCACCCGGCAAAGGCAGAAGAGGACTGGCCACCCCTCATAGCCTGGTTCCTCTCTAGGTTTCTTCCTAGGTTTTGGCCTTTCTCGGGAGTTTTTCCTAGCCACCGTGCTTCTACACCTGCATTGCTTGCTGTTTGGGGTTTTAGGCTGGGTTTCTGTACAGCACTTTGATATATCAGCTGATGTAAGAAGGGCTATATAAATACATTTGATTTGATTTGATACCCCAAATTATTATTTTCGTATATAAAGACGACGCTGTATCAACAAAAAACGGATTACAACATGCGGGAAGAAAATTACAGACGGAGGCGCAACAATTTCTAACTTTGTTCGACATTTGAAGCTGCACAAAGAACGGTAAGTCGTGGCTAATATAGCCGACAGCTATCCATCACACGAGGTTGTGTGTTTAAGTGTGTGTAACTTGTTTCATGGGTTTCTTTTTGCTGGCTTGTGATGTCTGGAGCAAGTATTGTTATGTGCGTTCCTCACTGCTTGCCTAGATTAGACTTGCAGATTGACTCGCCACCACGCTGCTTGGAGCTGGAAAAGATCAAATGAGCACATTTGTGGCAGAGTGCCTCCTAGAATGGTTGTGTACTCTTCCTAACTTCCTGATTACGGCAAGTGCGAGGGCGAACCATCCCACACGACCAGACCCAGCCGCTGTCACAGAGAGAGGGTGGGGGGGGGAGGGGTCTTTCTCATGGGTACCCATGTATTTCCATGGAAATATAACATTTATTTGGAAAGTAATAAACATATAGATATTTTTAAAAGCATTCATGATTTGCGTAAATGTAATATACTACTATTGCTTTGTTAAAAATATGAAATGGTATTACATTTGGTAAAGAGCACATTATGACTTGTTTAGGACTCGAGACCTGACTCGGACTTGCCTGTCTTGACTTGGGACTTGACTTGGGACTTACTTGTGACTTGTAAAACAATGACATGGTCCCGATATTGTGCCAGTGTAAGGTTGTATGCTTTTTCTGGAGGTATACAATCTTTAATGTGCGTCTTACTGTCGTTGAGATTCAGGCCATTGTAGTGTTTACTATTTGTTGACTAAATGAGTGGATTGTATGACAAGGTAAAGTATGGCTCCAAATGTGATGTTTATCTAACTATCTGGCTTTACAAAACTCGAACTACAAGACTACACTAGATTAGACCCACAGGCCCACATGATACACAGTGAGGGAGTGGTGTGTACCACTGGTCTGGACAGCAGTTAGTTTGTTGGTGTAATATTCACTCTCCCAGAGATTGAGCTTTGATTGGTTCTCACATGTGAGATATTTGCATGCAAAATATTCCTCACTTCCTAATCAGTTCGCCTCGCCCCAACTAGAGATAGACAAACAGGTAGCTAGTTCATGATTCTTTCAATTTGAAAAGGGGATACCAGCGTAGCATGCCATTTTGAAGTCGCAGCCCCTTCATTTTCAATGCAACTTGCCGACAACATCTAAGAGCCTTCCCAGACTCTAGAGTAAAACAGATGTGTATCTTATGCCAGACTAACACTAAAAGCCAATTCACAATAATCTCTCAGATTAACTGTAGATGTAAATAGTATGAAGCGTACGATATCTCTGAAAAACTAAACTCATCAAGAGTGTTAAGATAGGAAACATTTAGTCTGTTATTTCCTTGTATTTAATAGGATTTTACTGTGTGTGTGTGTGCGTGTGTGTATATTAGGTACAGTACCTATTATCATATTTATAATAGTATCCGTAGTATTGTAACGTTCGTTCTCCTCCTCGTCTGAGGAGGAGCAAGGATCGGACCAATATGCAGCGAGGTATGAAGACATAATGATTTATTTAAAGAAAGACGAACACGAAAAAACTCTTAACAAACTACAAAACAATAAACGACGTAAACAGACCTGAACATGAGAACTTACAGACAACGAAGAATGCACGAACAGGCACAAACTCACAAACGAAACAGTCCCGTGTGACACAAACACTGACACAGGAACAATCACCCACAAAAAACAGTGTGAACAGCCTACCTTAATATGGTTCTCAATCAGAGGAAACGTAAAACACCTGCCCCTGATTGAGAACCATATCAGGCTAATTGAAAAGAACCCAACATAGAAACACATAACATAGAATGCCCACCCAGCTCACGTCCTGACCATACTAAACAAAGACAAAATAAAGGAAATAAGGTCAGGAACGTGACAAGTATTTAAATTATATTATAGACTGGGTGGTTCGAGCCCTGAATGCTGATTGGCTGGGTATGACAAACCATTTATTTTTAATGCTCTAATTACATTGGTAACCAGTTTATAATAGCAATAAGGCACCTTAGGGTTTGTGGTATATGGCCAATATATCACGGCTAAGGGCTGTATTCAGGCACTCTGCATTGCGTTGTTCGTAAAAACAGCCCTTAGCCGTGGTATATTGGCCTAATGTTTACATATTTTGCATTACTCATCACATATGTATATACTGTATTCTATCCTATTCTACTCTATCTTAGTTTATGCTGCTCTGACACTGCTCGTGCAAATACTTATATACTCTTAATTCCATTCCTTTACTTTAGATTGTGTGTATTGTGAGATATTACTTGTTAGATATTACTGCACTGTTGGATCTAGAAACACAAGCATTTTGCTACAAAACCACAATAACATCTGCTAAACACATGTATGGGACAAATAACATTTGATTTGATTTGAAATACCACACCCCCTCATGCATTATTGCTCAATCATGCATCATATATTTTCAAAACATAAACAAGTATTGTATCCAGTGAGCTTAATTGTAAAATTATTCCATTATAGAATGAAAGAGGGGTATAAATAAATCAATTATGATCAGAATAAAAAAAGTATTTAATAAAGTTGTGTCATTGAGCAGGAGTTTTACTGTGTATTTTCTTACCCACATACTGTCAAATCAATCGAAGAAAGATTTCAAGGACAGAGAACATGTTTTGATGGATCAGCTTATGCTGTCCCATAGGTCCGACCCCCCCCCCCCCAGCCCCCCCCTGTTATAATCCAGGGTGATTATAGGATACAATAACATCATACCACAGGGTCAAACTCCAGTTCTCACGGGCTGCCATATATGCACGTTTGCATTCCTCCTTTACACAAATGTCATTGACTGAGGAGTCTACAAACCAGAGAAGTATACTGCTAATGGGATAAAGATGTTCATGAGCTAACTTTGGTCAATTCTGAACTCAACTCAGGATAACTGTTGACATGTAAAACAGCCATTTTTCCAGCCAAAGAGATGAGTCACAAAAAGCAGAAATAGAGATAAAATGAATCACTAACCTTTGATGATCTTCATCAGATGACACTCATAGGACTTCATGTTACACAATACATGTATGTTTTGTTCGATAAAGTTCATATTTATATCCAAAAACCTCAGTTTACATTGGCGCGTTATGTTCAGTAATGTTTTGCTACCAAAACATCCAGTGATTTTGCAGAGAGCCACATCAATTTACAGAAATACTCATAATAAACATTGATAAAAGATACAAGTGTTATGCATGGAATTATAGATAAACTTCTCCTTAATGCAACCGCTGTGTCAGATTTCAAAAAAGCTTTATGGAAAAAGCACACCATGCAATAATCTGCGTACAGCGCTCAGAGACCAAAACAAGCCATACAGATATTCGCCATGTTGTGGAGTCAACAGAAGTCAGAAATAGCATTATAAATATTCACTTACCTTTGATCTTCATCCGAATGCACTCCCAGGAATCCCAGTTCCACAATAAATGTTTGTTTTGTTCTATAAAGTCCATCATTTATGTCCAAATCCCTCTTTTTTATTTGCGCATTTAGTTCACAAATCCAATTTCACACGGCGCAGGCACTTAGTTCAGACGACAGTTCCATTACAGTTTGTAGAAACATGTCAAACGATGTATAGAATCAATCTTTAGGATGTTTTATCATAAATCTTCAAAAGTATTCCAACCGGACAATTTCTTTGTCTTTAGAAAGGAAAATGGAAGCAGCTAACTCTCACAGGCGCGCGCCTGACTGAGCTCATGGCATTCTGCCTGACACCTGACTCAATCAGCTCTTATTCTCTCCCCCTTCACAGTAGAAGCCTGAAACAAGCCTTAGGAAGTGCAATTGGACCAAATGTTACACTCTATATTGGATAGGCAAAGACTTGAAAACCTACAAACCTCAGATTTCCCACTTCCTGGTTGGATTTTCTCTCAGGTTTTTGCCTTCCATATGAGTTCTGTTATACTCACAGACATCATTCAAACATTTTTAGAAACTTCAGAGTGTTTTCTATCCAAATCCACTAATACTATGCATATCTTAGCTTCTGGGCCTGAGTAGCAGGCAGTTTACTCTTGGCACCTTATTCATCCAAGCTACTCAATACTGGCCCCCAGCCATAAGAAGTTAAAGGTCTTACTCACATCTTCTGCGGATAGCGTGATCACACAGTCATCCAGAACAGCTGATGCTCTCATGCGTGTTTCAGTGTTACTTGCATCGAAGCGAGCATAGAAGTAATTTAGCTCGTCTTGTAGGCTCGTGTCACTCGCAGCTCTCGGCTGTGCTTCCCTTTGTAGTCTGTAATACTTTGCAAGCCCCGCCACATCCGACGAGCGTCAGAGCCAGTGTATGGTTTGATGGCTCGTCGGAGGGCATAGCAGGATTTCTTATAAGCTTCCGGGTTAGAGTCTCACTCCATGAAAGCGGCAGCTCTACCCTTTAGTTCAATGCGAATGTTGCCTGTAATCCATGGCTTCTGGTTGGGGTATGCACGTACAGTCACTGTGTGGACGACGTCATCAATGAACCTCTTGATGAAGCCAGTGACTGATGTGGTGTACTCCTCAATGCCATAGGAACAATCCCGGAACATATTCCAGTCTGTGCTAGCAAAACAGGCCTGTTGCTTAGCATCTGCTTCATCTGACCACTTTTTTATTGCCAGAGTCGCTGTTGCTTCCTGCTTTAATTTTTGCTTGTAAGCAGGAATCAGCAGGATATAATTATGGTCAGATTTGCCAAATGGAGGGCGAGGGAGAGCTTTGTATGCTTCTCTGTGTGTGGAGTAAAGGTGTCTAGAGTTGTTTTCCTTCTGGTTGCAAATTTAACATGCTGGTAGAAATGATGTAAAACAAATGTACGTTTCCCTGCATTAAACTCCCCGGCCACTAGGAGCGCCGCCTCTGGATGAGCGTTTTCCTGTTTGCTTATGGCCTTATACAGCTCATTGAGTGCGGTCTTAGTGCCAGCATCAGTTTGTGGTGGTAAATAGACAGCTGCGAAGAATATAGATGAAAACTCTAGGTAGATAGTGTGGTCTACAGCTTATCATGAGATACTCTACATCAGGCGAGCAAAATCTTGAGACTTCCTTAGATATCGTGCACCAGCAGTTGTTTACAAATATACATAGACCGCCAACCCTTGTCTTACCAGAGGCTGCTGTTCTATCCTGCCGGTACAGTGTATAACCCACCAGCTGTATGTTATTCATGTTGTCGTTCAGCCACGACTCGGTGAAACGTAAGATACTACAGTTTCTAATGTCCCGTTAGTAAGATATACGTGCTTTTAGGTCGGCAATTTTATTATCCAGCGATTGTACGTTTAGCCACTATTCGCAAGATCCTCACTAAGCACCTCGATCTCCTTCCGCGAAACCTCCATCTCTTTCTCCTGTGAATGACGGGGATGAGGAGCTGTTCGGGTGTCTGGAGTAAATCCCTCTTGTCCGACTCATTAAATAAAAATGTATCACTGTTCTGATGTCCAGAAGCTCTTTTCGATCATAAGAGACGGTAGAAGTAACATTATGTACAAAATAAGTTAAAAACAATGCCAAAAAAACAAACAAAATAGCACAGTTGGTTAAGAGCCTATAAAACGTCAGCCATCCCCTCAGGAGCCATTATCACCATACAGTTATAGCAAGCTAATAAAGAGCTGCGTTTTATAAAGATCCTGTCATACTGCATTTTATTATTTTGTGCAAACCGTGTAAAACAAGACATGGCGTCAGAGAAAAGGACTAAAATATGGATTTTGCTGAAGTGCCTTCACTTCGAATGGACTGGGAGTCTACAAACTTACTCGATGCGTGGCGTAAGTTCAAAGATGTGGAGCTAATGTTCACGGGTCTTCTGAAGGAAAGAGGAGAAGAGGAAAGTGCAGCTACCTGCTCCTGCTCCTTATCAGACCTCAGGGTAAGACCCAGATTGTCACGCCCTGACCTTAGAGAGCCTTTTGATTTCTCTATTTGGTTAGGTCGGGTGTGATTTGGGTGAACATTCTAGTTTTTATATTTCTTTGTTGGCCCGGGTATGGTTCCCAATCAGAGGCAGCTGTCTATCCTTGTCTCTGATTGGGGATTATACTTAGTCAGCCTTTTCTCCACCTTGAGTTTGTGGGATCTTGTTTGTGTGTAGTTGCTTTCTGCACTGCATGTAGCTTTACGTTTGTTTTTGTATTTTGTTGGTTTTTCGGTGTCATTTAAATAAAAGTATAATGTACGCCTACCACGCTGCACCTTGGTCCAATCCATCTCTAAACGAACGTGACACAGATAAAGACAGTTCGAAGTAACAAAAGTTTATTACAAAAACAGGGGGCAGGCAAATGGCAGGTCAAGGGCAGGCAGAGGTCAGTAATCCAGAGCAGAGTCCGAAAGGTACAGAACGGTAGGCAGGTTCAGGGTTAGGGCAGGCAGAGGTCAGTAATCCAGAGCAGAGTCCGAAAGGTACAGAACGGTAGGCAGGTTCAGGGTTAGGGCAGGCAGAGGTCAGTAATCCAGAGCAGAGTCCGAAAGGTACAGAACGGTAGGCAGGTTCAGGGTTAGGGCAGGCAGAGGTCAGTAATCCAGAGCAGAGTCCGAAAGGTACAGAACGGTAGGCAGGTTCAGGGTTAGGGCAGGCAGAGGTCAGTAATCCAGGGCAGAGTCCGAAAGGTACAGAACGGTAGGCAGGTTCAGGGTTAGGGCAGGCAGAGGTCAGTAATCCAGAGCAGAGTCCGAAAGGTACAGAACGGTAGGCAGGTTCAGGGTTAGGGCAGGCAGAGGTCAGTAATCCAGAGCAGAGTCCGAAAGGTACAGAACGGTAGGCAGGTTCAGGGTTAGGGCAGGCAGAGGTCAGTAATCCAGAGCAGAGTCCGAAAGGTACAGAACGGTAGGCAGGTTCAGGGTTAGGGCAGGCAGAGGTCAGTAATCCAGGGCAGAGTCCGAAAGGTACAGAACGGTAGGCAGGTTCAGGGTTAGGGCAGGCAGAGGTCAGTAATCCAGAGCAGAGTCCGAAAGGTACAGAACGGTAGGCAGGTTCAGGGTTAGGGCAGGCAGAGGTCAGTAATCCAGAGCAGAGTCCGAAAGGTACAGAACGGTAGGCAGGTTCAGGGTTAGGGCAGGCAGAGGTCAGTAATCCAGAGCAGAGTCCGAAAGGTACAGAACGGTAGGCAGGTTCAGGGTTAGGGCAGGCAGAGGTCAGTAATCCAGGGCAGAGTCCGAAAGGTACAGAACGGTAGGCAGGTTCAGGGTTAGGGCAGGCAGAGGTCAGTAATCCAGAGCAGAGTCCGAAAGGTACAGAACGGTAGGCAGGTTCAGGGTTAGGGCAGGCAGAGGTCAGTAATCCAGAGCAGAGTCCGAAAGGTACAGAACGGTAGGCAGGTTCAGGGTTAGGGCAGGCAGAGGTCAGTAATCCAGGGCAGAGTCCGAAAGGTACAGAACGGTAGGCAGGTTCAGGGTTAGGGCAGGCAGAGGTCAGTAATCCAGAGCAGAGTCCGAAAGGTACAGAACGGTAGGCAGGTTCAGGGTTAGGGCAGGCAGAGGTCAGTAATCCAGAGCAGAGTCCGAAAGGTACAGAAAGGTAGGCAGGTTCAGGGTTAGGGCAGGCAGAGGTCAGTAATCCAGAGCAGAGTCCGAAAGGTACAGAACGGTAGGCAGGTTCAGGGTTAGGGCAGGCAGAGGTCAGTAATCCAGAGCAGAGTCCGAAAGGTACAGAACGGTAGGCAGGTTCAGGGTTAGGGCAGGCAGAGGTCAGTAATCCAGGGCAGTGTCACAAGGTACAGTCAGGATCAGGATCAGGATCAGGGCAGAATGGTCAAAACCCAGGAAAACTGGAAAACAGGAGTACAGGAAAAACGCTGGTAGGCTTGACGAGACAAACTGGCAACAGACAAACCGAAAACACAGGGGATATAACTCCAAAACAGAGCAACACAGTGTCACACCCTGATCTAGTTCACCTGTCCTTGTGATTGTCTCCACCCCCTCCAGGTGTCGCTTATTATCCCCGGTGTATATATCCCTGTGTTTCCTGTCTCTCTGTGCCAGTTCCTCCTGTTTTCCCCATTGATCCCCGGTGTATATATCCCTGTGTTTCCTGTCTCTCTGTGCCAGTTCCTCCTGTTTTCCCCATTGATCCCCGGTGTATATATCCCTGTGTTTCCTGTCTCTCTGTGCCAGTTCCTCCTGTTTTCCCCATTGATCCCCGGTGTATTTATCCCTGTGTTTCCTGTCTCTCTGTGCCAGTTCCTCCTGTTTTCCCCATTGATCCCCGGTGTATTTATCCCTGTGTTTCCTGTCTCTCTGTGCCAGTTCCTCCTGTTTTCCCCATTGATCCCCGGTGTATATATCCCTGTGTTTCCTGTCTCTCTGTGCCAGTTCCTCCTGTTTTCCCCATTGATCCCCGGTGTATTTATCCCTGTGTTTCCTGTCTCTCTGTGCCAGTTCGTGTTGTTTGCCAAGTCAACCAGCATTTTCCCGTGCTCCTATTTTTCTTAGTGTCTCTTTATTTCTAGTCCTCCTGGTTTTGACTCTTGCCTGTCCTGACTCCGAACCCGCATGCCTGACTACTCTGCCTGTTCTGACTACCAGCCTGCCTATCCCCTTCTATTGTTTTTGGACTGATCTGGTTTCTGACTCCTGCCTGGCCTGACCTCGAGAATGCCTATTGTCTGGTACTGTTTGAACTCTGACCTGGTTTATGAACTCTCGCCTGTCCCCGATCTACCTTTGCCTACTCCCTTTGTTTTAATAAATATCGGAACTCTACCATCTGCCTCCTGTGTCTGCATTTGGGTCTCGCCTTGTGCCCTTATAGTACGAACTGGCCATGATAGACACAGCAGACTTGGACCAGCTCCGTCACATTGTCTCCCTGCAGGGAGCCACCATTGGGAGGCATGAGGTGCTGCTTCTGGACCTTTTGGAAGGGCTTCGTTCCCTGACAGAACGCCACGACCAAGGGTTCAAGGCGATAATGAAGCAAATCAGTGAGTTAGCTCATAGGCAGCACGCCACATCTGAGACCTCCCAACCACCCAGTAAACTTCCTACTAGTGGTGGATTATTTCAACCTATCCCGGCTCCACGAGAGCCCCGATTACCTCCTCCGGAACGTTATGCAGGCGATTCTGGTACCTGCCGGGCGTTCCCTTCCCAGTCATCTCTCATCATCGAACTCCAGTCCTCTTCATTCCCGTCGGACCGATCGAAGATAGCGTATTTAATCACGCTAATGTCTGGAAATTCGCTCTCCTGGGCAACAGCTGTGTGGGAGCAGCAATCCTCTGTGTGCCAGTGCTTGGAGGAATTCATGGCAGAAGTGAGGTAAGGTTTTCGATTCTTCGGAGGGAGGTGGCTCGAAAACTACTGCAGGTACATCAGAACTCCCGTAGTGTGGCAGACTATGCAGTAGATTTTCGCACATTGGCCACCGAGAGTTCCTGGAATCCGGAGGCTCTGTTCGACACCTTCCTCCATGGACTGTCAGAGTTGATCATGGCTGGACACACATGAACCTACCAGTTATAGCTAGCTAATAAAGAGCTATGTTTTATAAAGATCCTGTCATCCTGCATTTTATTATTTTGTACAAAGTGTGCAAAACAACACAGAAAACAATCCCATCTCCAGTTACAAATACATGTTTAAAGCTGCAACAATGCAGACAGTAAGGATTATACTTGTAACCCCAAAACATCTATCTCAGCCCTAGTGACAAATCCAAGGCCTACTACAATTGCATCAGCTGAGGCTCCTGCTTTTCCAAGTACAATTAAAACTAATCCAGAGCCCACAAGCCCATTCAGAGTTTCACCGTCTGTGGCAGAAACACCATTGACTGAGAGAACAACAGTTACTTGCAACCCCTATTACCTCTTTGACAAAAATCTCTGCTTTGCCCAAAATGGGGGGGGGGGGGGGGTACTAAGCTAAAATATGTTATTGTTTTAAGATGGTAATAACATGGATCATTTAGCTATTTGATTTTGAATTGTATGACCACATCAAGTATAATTCAACGTGAGCTGCCCAGTGACACGAGCCTACCAGACGAGCTAAATCACTTCTATGAGGGGTTCGAGTTAAGCAACACTGAAACATGCATGAAAGCACCAGCTTTTCCGGACGACTGTGTGATCACGCTTTCCGTAGCCGATGTGAGTAAAACCTTTAAACAGGTCAACATTCACAGGGCCGCAAGGCCAGACGGATTACCAGGACGTGTACTCCAACACCATAGTCCCCTCTAAGCTCATCACCGAGATAAGGACCCTGGGACTAAAAACATCCCTCTGCAACTGGATCCTGGACTTCCTGACGGGCCACCCCCAGGTGGTAAGGGTAGGTAACAACACATCTTCCACAGTGATCCACAACACGGGGGCCCCTCAGGGGTGCGTGCTCAGTCCCCTCCTGTACTCCCTGTTCACCCATGAATGCATGGCCAAGCAAGACTCCAACAACATCATTAAGTTTGCCGACGACACAACAGTAGTAGGCCTGATCACCAACAACGACAAGACAGCCTATAGGGAGGTCAGAGACCTGGCAGTGTGGTGCAAGGATAACAACCTCTTCCTCAACGTGATCAAGACAAAGGAGATGATCGTGGACTACAGGAAAAGGAGGGTCGAGCACGCCCCCATTCTCATCGACGGGGCTGTAATGGAGCAGGTTGAGAGTTTCAAATTCCTTGGTGTGCACATCACCAACAAACTAACATGGTCCAAACACACCAAGACAGTCGTGAAGAGGGCACGACAAAACCTATTCCCCATCGGGGACTGAAAAGATTTGGCATGGGTCCTCAGATCCTCAAAAGGTTCTACAGATGTCACGCTCGTCATAATGATTGGACCAAGATGCAGCGTGGTATGTTTCCATCCCTTTTATTAGGAAGAGAAAACTCAAAGATCAAAAACAATAAAGCACACAAACGAAACGTGAAGCTGATATAATTCTCACTGGCAACTATACCTATACAAGATCCCACAAAGCACAATGGGGAAATGGCTACCTAAATATGATCCCCAATCAGAGACAACGATAAACAGCTGCCTCTGATTGGGAACCAAACCAGGCCAACATAGATATCTAATTCCCCTAGATAACACACCCTTAATCACACCCCGACCTAACCAACATAGAGAATAAACAGCTCTCTATGGTCAGGGAGTGACAACAGCTGCACCATCGAGAGCATCCTGACGGGTTACATCACTGCCTGGTATGGCAATTGCTCGGCCTCCAACCACAATGCCCTACAAAGGGCAGTGCGTACGGCCCAGTACATCACTGGGCCATCCAGTACCTCTATACCAGGCGGTGTCAGTGGAAGGCCTAGCCACCCTAGTCATAGACTGTTCTACCTGCTACCTCACGGCAAGCGCTACACGAGCGCCAAGTCTAGGTGCAAGAGGCTTCTTAACAGCTTTTACCCCCAAGCCATGACAATCTTGAACCTCTATTCAAATGGCTACCCAGACTCGCTATTGTTATTTTACTGCTGCTCTTTACTTATTTGTTACTTTTATTTCTTATTTTTGGGGGGTATTTTTCTTAAAACTGCATTGTTGGTTAAGGGCTTGTAAGTAAGCATTTCACTGTAAGGTTGTTGTATTCTCTTGTACCTGTTGTATTCGGCGGGTATGACAAATACAATTTGATTTGATTTGTATGTGACCAATACAATTCGGTTTGATTATATTGGTTTGATTTGGTCCTTCAGAGATTGTTGAATTTTTACATCAGGTGTTGAAGGAGCTGAAAAGAAGACTGGAGAGACACTTTAATGAAGATGCTGCCAACATTAAGTTTCTAATGCTTAGTGGATGAATGTGTATTGTAATATAATATTGATGCCTGGATTGTAGGACATCTGATTTTATACAATAGGTGCAAACTAACTGTGACAAAAGTAGTGTTTTTCATGTGTTACTTTCATAATGTATTTATTGATTGGCATCCCTAATGTCACATTATGCTTCCTGTTTTGCTCTAGCCTAATGACCTTTACACGGAAGTAGAAAACAGGTGTCACGATCGTTGTTGTAATCATACTCAGACCAAACGCAGATAACCAACATAGAGAATAAAAAGGCTCTCTATGGTCAGGGAGTGAGAGTACCCCCCCCCCCCCAAAGGTGCGGACTCCGGCCGCAAAACCTGACGCTATAGTTGAGGGTCCGGGTGGGCATCTAGCGTCGGTGGGGGCTCCGGTGCGGGGCGAAGTAGCCACTTCGCTAGCGGATCCGCCAGCATTGGTGGCGGCTCTGGTGCGGGACTTTGCCCCCGCCCAGACCACGGGTCCGGCCATGGAGCCGGATAGAACGCCGTGCCTGGACTGGGCCTCGGCGTAGAGGAGGGCCCCCGGCCATGGAGCTGGGTTGAACGCCGCACACGGATTGGGCACCGGCGCCGAAGAAGGCTCAGTCCATGGAGCTGAGTTGGCCGCCGTGCCTGGACTGGGCACCGGCGCAGAGGAAGGCTCCGGCCTTGGAGCGGGAATGGACTCTGTGCCTGGACTGGGCACTGGCGCAGAGGAAGGCTCTGGCCTTGGAGCTGGACTGGACGCCGTGCCTGGACTGGGCACCGGCACAGAGGAAGGCTTCGGCCATGGAGCTGGACTGGACACCGTGCCTGGACTGGGCACTGGTGCAGAGGAAGGCTCCTGCCATGGAGCAGGACTGGACGCCATGCCTGGACTGGGTACCGGCGCAAAGGAGGGCTCCGGCCTGTGGACCGTCGTAGGAGCTTCCGGACTGTGGACTGTCGTAGGAGGTTCAGGACTGTGGACCGTCGTAGGAGGTTCCGGACTGTGGACCGTCGTAGGAGGTTCCGGACTGTGGACCGTCGTAGGAGGTTCCAGACTGTGGACCGTCGTAGGAGGTTCCGGACTGTGGACCGTCGCAGGGGGTTCCGGACTGTGAAACGTCGCCGGAAGCTCCGGACTGTGAACCGTCGCCGGAAGCTCTGGACTGGGGACCATCGCCGGAGGCTCTGGACTGTGAACCGTCGCCGGAAGCTCTGGACTGTGAACCGTCGCCGGACTGGGGAGGCGCACTGGAGGCCTGATGCGTGGAGCACAAATTGTAACGGAACAATGACACACTTCGCACGGCGAGTGCAGGGAGCTGGCGCAGGACGTACTGGGCTGTGGAGGTGCACTGGAGACCTGGTGCATAGGTCCGGCACAAATTGTACCAGAACGGTGACACACACTTCAGGGCGAGTGCGTGGAGGAGACACAGGACGAACCGGACTGGGGAGGCGCACTGGAGGCCAGATGCGTGAAACCGGTGCAGATGACACCGGACTGGTGTCACGCTCCTCAGCACGCTCACGCTGCAGCACTCTCATCGCCACCACCTCTCTCCGGAATCTCTCATCGAGTTCCTCCTTCGACTCCCTGACGGTCTCTGGCTCCTTCCTCGGCTCTGCCGACCACCCCGTGTGCCGCCCCCCCCCCAAATATTGGGCTGTTTATTGGGCATTCCTTGTGGCCGCGAACCCCGGCATCATCGCTGTCCTTCTCTCCTGTCGTATTTTTGCAAGGAAGGCTTCCGTGTCCTGCCAAGATTTCCTCCCAAGTCCAGGATATATTCTCCTCGATCTCCTCCCAAGCACAGGATGCAATCTCCTCCTGGGCACGCTGCTTGGTCCTGGTGTGGTGGGATCTTCTGTCACGATCGTCGTTGTAATCATACTCAGACCAAAGCGCAGCGTAGAATCGGTTCGACATATTTTAATGATAGGTGAACCGCACAACAAAACAATAAAGAATAAACGATACGTGAAGCTCAAGCAGTGCTCACAGGCAACTGCACAGAAACAAGATCCCACAAAAACACAGTGGGGAAATGGCTGCCTAAATATGATCCCCAATCAGAGACAACGATAAACAGCTGCCTCTGATTGGGAACCATACCAGGCCAACATAGAAACAAAACAAGCTAGATACCCACCCTAGTCACACCCCGACCTTACCAACATAGAGAATAAAAAGGCTCTCTATGGTCAGGGCGTGACAACAGGTTCTGGCAGTTAAAAGGAATGCATCAACACAACACCTTAGACATGAGACAAGGAACTGATTGGTTAACACTCCAGTACCTCATATCACGTCATACCACATTACCTTTTAAAAGTGCCCACAGTCAAGATTAAGTCTTCTAAGGGTGCACCACGGATTCTAAGAAACTACTCCTGAACATATAACTTGGTGTTGAACCAATAAGACATTTTAGAATCAACAGAATTTCTATTTCACAATAATGGGTAAGTATTTGAATATTCATTATAATAAGCCACATTTGTACTATTTTCATTTTTTTCTGTCTGTAAACTCGCTTTGAAATACATTTTCTGTCAATCATATAGAAAAGGGTCCTTACGCATCATATCAGTACAATACCTTTGAAATGATGCGTGGATATTTCATAGAATATCTCAGATACATTTTTTATTTTTTAATGGCCAACCTCCACAGGCTGAAATTATTTTTTTTTCCATCTACTTATCAGGGATCTACAGTGTGCTACCGTTTTAGGGACATATGCTCCTACACATGTTGCTGTGCTACCTGAAATGTTTATTTGGGAGCACCAGTGCCCCTAGAAGAAAAAATATCACCAGATAAAAGTAGTTATAATGATTTCTTCTCTTTCCCTCAGCCTCAGTAGTATGCAAACCTGTGGTGTCACAGAATGTTAGGAAAATGGAGATGAGCTTCAAAAGTAACTAGGATTCATATAGATCCAATGTAGGCTGTATCTCAATCTTATTTTGTTTTATTCTGGTGCTCCTAAACCGTGTATTTTGGGTTTAGGAGCAAACTGCAATTGCTACATCTATTTTTTGACCTATAAATGAATGATATTGTCACGCCCTGACCATAGAGAGCTTTCTATTCTCTATGTTGGTTAGGTCGGGGTGTGACTAGGGTGGGTTATCTAGGTGATTATATATCTATGTTGGCCTGGTATGGTTCCCAATCAGAGGCAGCTATATAACTTGTATAACTGGGGATCATATTTAGGCAGCCATTTCCCTATTGTGCTTTGTGGGATCTTGTCTATGTATAGTTGCCTGCAAGCACTACATTAGCTTCACATTTCATTTGTGCGCTTTGGCTTCGTGCCATGGATCATCACTGGAGGCTTCTTGCCATGGATCATCACTGGAGGCTTCGTGCCATGGATCATCACTGGAGTGAGGAGCCGTATGGGCAGTCTGGTACGTGGAGCTGCCACAGGGCTCACCAGGCTGGGGAGACATACAGGAGGATTAGTTCTGGGTGCAGGCACAGGACTCACCAGGCTGGGGAGACATACAGGAGGCCTTGTCCTTGGCTGAGGCACCGGATACCCTAGGCCGTGGAGGCGCACTGGAGGTCTCGAGCTTAGAGCCTGCACAACCCGTCCCGGCTGGGTGGTTATCTTCACCCTGCAAATGCGCGGCGCTGGCACAGGACGCACTGGGTAGTGCAGACGTACCGGAGACACAGTGCGCAGAGCCAGCGCAGGATATACTGGGAAGAGGAGGCGCACTGGAGGTCTGGAGAGCAGGGCTGGCACAACCCGTCCTGGCTGGATGCTCACCCTAGCCCGGCAGATGTGGGGAGCTGGAATGTAGCGCACCGGGCTAAGAACGCATACTGGAGACACCGTGCGCTCCACCGCAAAACACGGTGCCTGACCAGTACGACGCTCGCCACGGTAAGCACGGGGAGTTGGCTCAGTTCTCCAACCTGACTCAGCCAAACGCCCCGTGTGCCCCCCCAAAATAGTTTGGGGGCTGCCTCTCGGGCTTCCTTGCTAGCCTTGTTTCCTCGTAACGCTGCCGCTCTGCTTTCGCTGCCTCCAGTTTTCCCTGGACGGCGATACTCCCCAGCCTGCCTCCAGGGTCCCTTACAGTCCAGGATTTCCTCACAAGTCCATGAATCCCGAACACGCTGCTTCTCCTTACCACGCTGCTTGGTCCTTGGTCCTTAGCTTAGTGATGACCTTGGAGGGCACTATGGTGTTGAACATTGAGTTGTAGTCAATGAACAGCATTGTCACATATGTATCCCTCTTGTCCAGATGGGAAAGGGCAGTGTGGAGTGCAATAGAGATTGCGTCATCTGTGGATCTGTTGGGGCAGTAAGTGAATTGGAGTGGGTCCAGGGTGCCTAGGATGATTGTGTTGATGTGAGCAATGACCAGCCTTTTAAGCAGTGGAAGACGGCTCATAATAATGTTTGGAACGGAGCGAATTGAATGGCATCAAACAAATGGAAAGCATGTTGGAAACCATGGATAAGTAATTTCACTGCTTATTTTTGTTAGAATGTTTATTTTTGTTTGGACAGTGAAATGAGGTGGGATTAACTTTTTCTTAGTATACACATTTTTACTACGTTTATTTAGTTTTTAGTGTAATTGTTTTTGATCATAAATATTTGTGTTGATAAACACAAGCATGAAAACAATGATATGTATTTAGAGGGTTGTTCTACAATATGAACTTTGAACAAATTAACATTTTCTAATCCAATTCCAATTCTACACCCAAAATTGTCCTTGTATCTGAGGCACAGCAGGCATTTTTAGGGAAATGTGATGTGTGTAGTGTTTTTTCTTACATTATTTGTTCAGAACTTTTCTTGCATTACTACCTACAGATGAAAATAACTTATGGATATTAGATCGCTGGCCACTCAGAAGCATTTCGACCAGCAATTCGACTTCCTTAAATTGGGTGCTTTGTTTGAACTCCCCGAGGCAGTTCCATTCATCCCTGCTCCAAGATGCCAACGCCGGAGAAGAGGTAGAATGAGTGGGCTCCTAGTCAGAGTCAGGAGGCGTGCATACCATCCACCGCTTCCGAATATATTACTCGCTAACGTTCAGTCCCTGGACAATAAAATAGACGTGCTCAGTGCGAGGATCTCCATCCAGAGAGACATCAGAGACTGAAACATCCTCTGTTTTACAGAATCATGGCTCACTCCGGATATACTGTCCCCGTTCATTCAGCCAGCTAGTCAGAGTCAGGAGGCGTGCATACCATCCATCAAGTGGAGAGGAAGAAAGAACTCCCAAGGAAAAATAAAGGTGGAGGTGTATGTTTAATGATTAACTTCTCATGGTTTGATTGTGGTAAAGTACACGAACTCAAGTTCTCTGGTACTCTCGATCTGGAATACCTCATCATCAAATGCCCACCATGACTAGAGAGAGACTCAATGAATACAGAAAAGAGCTACTGTTTTTATAAGTAAGTTCATGTTTAGTGACCGAAAGGTTGCGAGAACGAATCCCTGAGCTGACAAGGTAAAAATGTGTCGTTCTGCCCCTGGACAAGGCACTGTTCCTAGCCCGTCATTGAAAATAAGAATGTGTTATTAACTGACTTGCCTAGTTAAACAAAGGTAAAATAAAAAACAATAATGATCATATAAGTGATTGTTCAGCCCTTTTATAAGCCATAAAATGCACCTTCTACCTACTTCTACTTATGCTACAACCAGCACTGCAGCTGCAAAGTTGCAGGGACTGTCAAGAGACACACACACAGGCACAGACACACATACACCTGATAAGACACACACTCTACACACACGTAGACATGGATGTTGTATTATAAATATGTAATAGTGGATTAGTGGCCTAAAGGAACACACTAAATGTATTGGGTAAAGTGTTATGAAATATAATGTCATGTAATATTTTACACTGTATATAACTGTCTTCATGTTGATGGAAGAGTAACTAATGGGGATTCATAATAAACCCCAGGAAGAGTTGCTGCTGCTTGGCAGGAACTGATGCGGATCCATAATAAATACAAATACAAATGAATGACTATAGCAAAGGGTTCCGCTAAGCTTGCATTGCTATTATTAGAGGTTTGTGTCTTTTTTAATATCTAGGACTATTTCACTTTCTCTCGTCATAGGAAAAACACCATGAATTGGTGCATGAGGCAGAAATAATGCAGTGAGACTTGAGTTGCGCCATCTTCTGCAAGACTGTGTCCCCTTTTCTCAGCGCTGGGAGGGAGAGCGGAGGGACGTGAGTCGGGTGAGAGGCAGCCTCACCGCTACTCCATCCCCTCAGATGCAGGCCATCAATTTAGTTAAAAAAATATATATATATTATGCTCACTCAGCTGTGCCTCACAAGTAATACAACAATCTATTACCAGTGTGATTACATACCATTTCTTTTCAAATATAATTTCAAAATGGTCTAAGAAGAACAACATTGGCAGTGCAATTCAAGCATAGCCAATATGCAGTGATAATGTATTGGGCCAATAGCCTACTGCACAAACCTCATTACTACAGAACTGTTTTTAATTGGTTAATTTTGCTTTTTAAGTCATGTTTAAAAAAAAATTGATCGGTAGATCTCGGATTGCATTTTTACTACAAAAAGGTTGGTGAAGACTGAACTATATCCTCAGGGATGCTCTCTTGACAAGTGTATGCTTGGACCATTTCCTTGTCAAAATGTAACGAGTACTTTTGTGTTTCAGGGAAAATGTATGGAGTTAAAAGTACATTATTTTCTTTCGGAATGTAGTGAAGTAAATATATCAAACATATCGAAAGTAAAGTACAGATAGCCAAAAAAAACGACTTAAGTAGTACTTTAAAGTATTTTTCCTTCAGTAATTTACACCACTGGCAAAGAGGCTAAACAACAGGACAGGGACAAAGTGGAGTCGCAATTCAATGGCTCAGATACGAGACGTGTGTGTCAGGGACCCTAGACAATCACTGATTATAAAGGGCAAGCCAGCCACATTGCAGATACCAACGCCTCGCTCCCAGACAAGCTAAACACAGTCTTTGCCCGCTTTTCGGGAAAACACAGGGCCACCGCCCTGAACTAAATGACTATCGACTATAGTAGCACTCACTTCTGTCATCATGAATCGCTTCAAGGTCCAGACCTAATCCCAATTGAGATGTTGTGGCAGGACTTGAAACCAGCAGTTCAAGCTTGAAAACCCACTAATGTCGCTGAGAGGGAGGGGTCAGCGTTAGGGGTGGGGTCATATTTTTTTTATTTTTTTTTAAATAACGTGCCCAACGTAAACGGACATTTTCTCTGGCCCAGATCGTAGAAAATGCATATTATTTACAGATTAGGACAGAAAACACTCCAAAGTTTCCAAAACTGTCAAAATATTGTCTGTGAGAATAAGAATACTTATTCTGCAAGCGAAATCCTGAGAAAAAGTAACCCGGAAGTGATATTGTTTTTAAAAAATCTTTGTTTCCTGGCCCGTCTAACCTCCATTTAAAGGGGTATCAACCAGACTCCTTCTCCAATGGCTTCCTCAGGCTGTGACCAGGCTTTAGACATGGTTTCAGGCTTTTATTTTGAAAAATGAACGAGTTTTTTCAAAACTAGTCAGGTGTCCTCGGAATATTTCCTGCGCGCGCGGGAGGAGCTCACCATTTTCCTTTTCTCTCTTAATGAATAGGTTATGCTCCGGTTGAAATATTATCGGTTATGTTTGTTAAAGACAACCTGAGGTTTGATTATAAAAAACATTTGAAAGGTTTCTACGACCATTTCGGATACTTTTTAGGATTTGTCGAACGGAACACGGGTTTTGTTTTCTCAAAATAATGCGCAACCCAAATGGCGTTTTTTTGTGATAAAAGTAATATTTATCGAACAAAAAGAACATTTGTTGTGTAACTGGGAGTCTCGTGAGTGGAAACACCCGAAGATTATCAAAGGTAAGCAATTAATTTTATTGCTTTTCTTACTTTCGTGACCAAGCTAACCAAGCTAATACAAGGCTAAGCTGTTATAGCATTGAAAGCTACACTCACAAAAGCTTGGATTTCTTTTGCTGTAAAATATATTTTCAAAATCTGACACGATAGGTCGATTAACAACAAGCTAAGCTGTGTTTTGGTATATTTCACTTGTGATTGCATGATTATTAATATTTTTAGTAATATATTTTAATCTGATACGTTCCTTTCAGGACCGGAACGAGGCTGTAGTTTTCTCATCATAACGCGCAACCCAAATGGCGTTTTTTTGTGATAAAAGTAATATTTATCGAACAAAAAGAAGATTTGTTGTGTAACTGAGAGTCTCGTGAGTGGAAACGTCCGAAGATTATCTAAGGTAGGCGATTCATTTTATTGCTTTTCTGACTTTCGTGACCATGCTAATTTGGGGCTAGCTGATGTAGCATTGAAAGCTACACTCACAAAAGCTTGGATTTCTTTCCCTGTAAAATATATTTTCAAAATCTGACACGATAGGTGGATTAACAACAAGCTAAGCTGTGTTTTGGTATATTTCACTTGTGATTGCATGATTATAAATATTTTTAGTAATATTTTTGAATTTGGCGCCCTGCAATTCAGCGGTTGTTTAGGAAAGTGAACCCGTATTCGGTATCCGTAGCGCAGAAAAGTTAAAGCAGTTCTGCATGCAAGAATGTTCCAAAATTCCTCCACGCGATGTGAGAGACTGATAAAACTACAGGAAGCATTTGGTTGCAATCATTGCAGCTAAAGGTGGCAGAACCAGTTATTGAGTGTAAGGGTACAATTACCTTTTCACACAGGGGAATTGAGTGTTGCATAACTTTGTTACTTCAATAAATAAAATAAGTATACATTTTTTGTCTTATTTGTAAATGAGGGTTCTATTTATCTAATATTAGGTTTTGGTCGAAGATCGGATAACATTCCAGTATTAAAAATATGCATAAAAATAAAGAAAGTCAGAAAGAGGGCAAATACGTGTTCTGAGCCTTCGTGTCTCAGAACAAGAATAGACTGACGAATTTCAGAAGAAAGTTCTTTGTTTCTGGCCTTTTGAGCCTGTAATTGAACCCACAAATGCTGATGCTCCAGATACTCAACTAGTCTAAAGAAGGCCAGTTTTATTGCTTCTTTAATCAGGGCGACAGTTTTCAGCTGTGCTAACATAATTGCAAAAGGGTTTTGTAATGATCAATTAGCCTTTTAAAATGATAAACTTGGATTAGCTAACACAATGTGCCATTGGAACAGAGGAGTGATGGTTGCTAAAAATGGGCCTCTGTACGCCTATGTAAATAGTCCATAAAAAATAATCATTCTCTAGCTACAATAGTAATTTACAACATTAACAATGTCTACACTGTATTTGTGATGTTATTTTAATGGACAAAAAACAAGGACATTTCCAAGTGGCCCCAAACTTTTGAACGGTAGTGTACTTCCATTTGTTTTTTCAACTGGTACTGGGGAGGTGTCTTGTGAGACCTAGAGCAAAACAACCGACAAGTATAGTAGGTGTCCGTGAGAGTCTCATCTTTCCGTAATAGTTTTAGGCCAAACCGTTAAGACGCTAAAGTCGATTTTGTGAGAAGATCAATTTTCGGGATGTCTCATGGTCTGACAAACACTTCTCTAGCTCTGTCACCTACCACTGCAGATGCATAAGTGCGATATCAGCGCATGTGGTGGATTGAGACACATGCAATGCCAAAAAAAATATTGCTAGCTTACTTCTTCATTGCACAAAGGAATAACCTCAACCTATTTCCAAAGACTGGTGACATCCAGTGGAAGCAGTAGGAACTGAAAACAGGGTGATTAGAAATCCAGTATCCCAAAGAAAGCTCATTGAACAGACAGTGACCTAAAAAAAAAAAATGTTATGGTTAGTCCTCGGGGTTTTGCCTGCTACATAAGTTCTGTTATACTTACAGACATGATTCAAACAGTTTTAGAAACTTCAGAGTGTTTTCTATCAAAATCTACTAATAATATGCATATCTTATATTCTGGGGATGAGTAGAAGGAAGTTGAAATTGGGCACGCTATTTATCCAAAAGTGAAAATGCTTCCCCCTATCCTAGAGAAGTTAACCTTTCTAGGACATGCGTTGCGCTAGCGGAACCCCTGACAACATTCCGCTGAAAAGGCAGCGCGGGAAATTCAAAATTATTTTTTTGAAATATGTAACTTTCATACATTAACAAGTCCAATACAGCAAATGAAAGATAAACATCTTGTTAATCTACCCATCGTGTCCGATTTAAAAAATGCTTTACAGCGAAAACACAACATATGATTATGTTAGAATACCGCCAAGTCCAAAAAACACACAGCTATTTTCCCAGCCAAAGATAGGAGTCACAAAAAGCAGAAATAGAGATAAAATCAATCACTAACCTTTGATGATCTTCATCAGATGACACTCATAGGACATCATGTTACACAATACATGTATGTTTTGTTCGATAATGTGCATATTTATATAAAAAACACTCAGTTTACATTGGCGCCATGTTCAGAAATGACTCCAAAATATCCGGAGAAATTGCAGAGAGCCACATAAAATAACAGAAATACTCATCATAAACTTTGATGAAAGATACATGTTTTACATAGAATTAAAGATACACTTGTTCTTAATGCAACCGCTGTGTCAGATTTAAAAAAAACTTTACGGAAAAAGCACACCATGCAATAATCTGAGACGGCGCTCAGAGAGAAACAACATTTCTCCGCCATGTTGGAGTCAACAGAAATACAAAATTGCATCATAAATATTCCTTTACCTTTGATGATCTTCATCAGAATGCACTCCCAGGAATCCTACTTCCACAATAAATTGTTTTGTTCGATAATGTCCATTATTTAAGTCCAAGTAGCTACTTTTGTTAGCAGGTTTAGTACACACATCCAAACGCTCGCGCAGATCCAGGCGAACGTCGGACGAAAACTTTGAAAAGTTATATTACAGGTCGAATAAACTTGTCAAACTAAGTAGAGAATCAATCTTTAGGATGTTGTTATCATAAATATTCAATAACGTTCCAACCGGAGAATTCCTTTGTGTCTATAGAAGTAATGGAACGCAAGTCGATATCATGTGGAATGCGCATGACCAGGACCTGGCTCTCTGCCAGACCACTGACTCAAACAGCTCCCATCCGGCTCAATATCACAGTAGAAGCTTCATTCAACATTCTACAGACTATGGACATCTAGTGGAAGGCGTGAGAAGTGCAAACAGATCCATATCCCACTGGGATTTCAATAGGCAATGAGTTGAAAATCGACCAGCCTCAGAATTCTCACTTCCTGTTTGGATTTTTTCTCGGGTTTTTGCCTGCCATATGAGTTCTGTTATACTCACAGACATCATTCAAACAGTTTTAGAAACTTCAGAGTGTTTTATATCCAATAGTAATATTAATATGCATATATTAGCATCTGGGACAGAGTAGGAGGCAGTTCACTCTGGGCACGCTATTCATCCAAAGTGAAAATGCTGCCCCCTATCCCTAAAATGTTTTAAACCACAACAACTGTTCAAAATGGTAGAGGTAAACTAATACCATGAGAATATGACCTACAGTGCCTGTTATGTATTAGCTACCTCTACATATAACCTGCTCTATCACTAGCTCAAAACAAATATATCCAAATAGTACATGATTTCACTAATCAAATCAGATTCCCACGTCAGTCAATACCCAAATCAAATAAAATACATATTTTGCTGTTGTTATAGCAGGGGCAGTGACATGCTTATGTTGTTAGCTCCAACAGTGCAGTAATACCTAACAATACAAAACCATTCACATAAATCTCCCCCACCCCCCCAAAAAATAAAGAAAGTAAGAAATATCAGAATGAGCCGTGTCAGAGTCCGGAATATATAATTGCATGTATAGACAGTATGGACAGCATATGAATAGAAAAGGTGTGTAGAGCAGTAGTTATATAGGATGAGCCTAGAATAAAGTACAGTTCATAACCTCCTGAATTAAATATGGTTTAAATAGACGTTTTTTCTCACCCATCTACGCACAATGCCCCATAATTGTGGAGTGAAAACATGTTTTTAGAATTTTTTTCAAATTCATTGAAAATAAAAGTACAGAAATATTGGATTTACATAAGTATTCACACCCCTGAGTTAATACAGAATCACCTTTGACAGTGATTATCATTTGTTGATCATTTGGTATTTTATTAGGATCCCCGTTAGCTGGTGCGAAAGCAGCAGCTACTCTTCCTGGTGTCCACACAAAACATGACATAATACAGAACATTAATAGACAAGAACAGTTCAAGGACAAAACTACATCCATTTAAAAATGGCACACGTAGCCTACATATCAATACATATACATAAACTATCTAGGTCAAATAGGGGAGAGGCGTAGTGCCGTGAGGTGTTCCTTTATCTTCAATCAGGTTTGCTGTTCATTTTAGCATATGAGATGGAGGGAAGTTCCATGTTATGGCTCTATATAATACTGTACGCTTTCTTGAATTTGTTCTGAATTTGGGGACTGTGAAAATACCCCTGGTGGTATGTCTTGTGGGGTAAGTATGTGTTCCATATAATACTACTAGATCATTGCTAGACAGCCATAGATTTCCCAGGCAATTTAATTAAGTCAAAACAGTAACTAGGCCACTCAGGAACATTCAATGTCGTCTTGGTAAGCAACTATAGTGTCCTGTATATTTGGCCTTGTGTTTTAGGTTATTGTGTCATGCACTGGTCTGTTTCACCTGTTTTTGTGATTGTCTCCATCCATCTCCAGGTGTCACCTGTTTTCCCCATTAGTCCCTGAGTATTTATTCCTGTCTTCTCTGTTTGTCTGTTGCCAGTTCGTCTTGTCTTGTCAAGTCAACCAGAGTGTTTTTCCGCGCTCCTGCTTTTTCCTTATCTCCATTTTTTTCTAGTCCTCCCGGTTTTGACCCTTGCCTGCCCTGATTCTGAACCCGCCTGCCTGCCCCTTCTGCCTGCCCTGACCTTGAGCCTGCCTGCCACTCTGTACCTCCTGGACTCTGACCTGGTTTATGATCTTTTGCCTGTCCACAACCTGTCTCTTGACTGCCCCTTGGATTATAATAAATATCAGAGACTTGAACCATCTGCCTCCCGTGTCTGCATCTGGGTCTCGCCCTGTATAGATATATATTGTCCTGCTGAAACATGAATTTGTATTCTGGAAAGCAGGCTGAAACGTGTTGTCCTTTAGAATTTTGCCTGTGCTTAGCTCTATTCTGTTTATTTTTATCCTAAAAAACTCCCTAGTCCTTGCCGATGACAAGCATACCCATAACATGATACAGCCACCATCATGCTTGAAAATATGAAGAGCGGTACTCAGTGATGTGTTGTGTTGGATTTGCTCCAAACATAAATCTTTGTATTCAGGACATGAAGTACATTTCTTTACAAATGAGCAGTTTTACTTTTGTGCCTTATTGCAAACAGGATGCATGTTTTGGAATATTTGTATTCTCTACAGGCTTCCTTCCTTTCACTCTGTCAATTAGTATTGTGGACTAACTACAGTGTTGTTGATCCATCCTCAGTTTTCTCCTATCACAGCCGTTATACCCTCTAGAGTCAATGTCCATACCCTAATTAGCATAATAAAACAACTCTCCATACAAATCTAGCAGCTTAACCAAATCCATTGTATTGTATATTTATGTCTTTAGATCATAATTCTCAAAGAATACCTAAGATGAGTGTATACCAAGTTACATCAACAGCGCTCCTTTTAATGGGTAAGGGACGTGTATTCAACAGTATTAGACATTTTAAATTATATATGTCATGTCATTGTTATTATTTTAATGAAATTAATGTTCCTCTGTTTTTTCTGAACAATAGTGGTCATTACAATGATTCCTACATCCGCAACCAATACAACAGTCACTGATGAATCAAAAACAACTGGTGAACCCAATACAACCGTCAATGATGCGTCGACAGTAACTGGTGAACCCACCACAACCATCGCTGGGTCATCAAAAACAACTGGTGAACCCACTACAACCGTCATTGACGCATCGACAAAAACTGGTGAACCGCTACAACCGTCACTGATTCACCACCAACAACTGGTGAACCCACTAAAACCACCACTAAATCAACAAAAACAACTGATGAACCCACTAAAACCACCACTGAATCAACAAAAACAACTGGTGAACCCACTAAAACCACCACTAAATCAACAAAAACAACTGATGAACCCACTAAAACCACCACTAAATCAACAAAAACAACTGATGAACCCACTAAAACCACCACTGAATCAACAAAAACAACTGGTGAACCCACTAAAACCACCACTGAGTCAACAAAAACAACTGATGAACCCACTAAAACCACCACTAAATCAACAAAAACAACTGGTGAACCCACTAAAACCACCACTAAATCAACAAAAACAACTGATGAACCCACTAAAACCACCACTAAATCAACAAAAACAACTGGTGAACCCACTAAAACCACCACTAAATCAACAAAAACAACTGGTGAACCCACTAAAACCACCACTGAGTCAACAAAAACAACTGATGAACCCACTAAAACCACCACTAAATCAACAAAAACAACTGATGAACCCACTAAAACCACCACTAAATCAACAAAAACAACTGGTGAACCCACTAAAACCACCACTGAATCAACAAAAACAACTGATGAACCCACTAAAACCACCACTGAATCAACAAAAACAACTGGTGAACCCACTAAAACCACCACTAAATCAACAAAAACAACTGGTGAACCCACTAAAACCACCACTACAACCGACAATGATTCACCAGCAACAACTAGTGAACCCACTACAACCGTTACCGATTCATCAACTACCAGTGAAACCACTACAACCGACAATGATTCACCAGCAACTACTAGTGAACCCACTACAACCGTTACCGATTCATCAACAACTAGTGAACCCACTACAACCGTTACCGATTCATCAACTACCATTGAAACCACTACAACCTTACCTGGTGTTGTTGACAACAACGGACGCAGCTGCAACAGTCATTGATTCATCAACAATAACAGGTGAACCCACTCCAACCATCATTGACGTGTCGATAGTAACTGGTGAACCCACTGCAAACATCACTGATTCATCAACAACAACTGGGGAACAAAATACATCCATCACTGAGTCAAAAGAAACTGGGCAACCCACTATAACAGTAAGAGGATCATCGACCACTACTGGTGAACACACTACAAGAGTCCCTGCTGCGTCGACCACAACTGGGGAGCCCACTACAACTGACATTAATGCATCAACAACTACTAGTGAAAACACAACAATGGTCAGTGGTGAATCGAAAACAACTGGTGAACCCACTATGACCGTCACTCGTGGGTCGACAACAACTGGTGAACCCACTACAACCATGACTGGTGTGTCAACAATAACGGTTACAGCTGCACCCACTACAAACATCACTGGTAGATTGACATCAACTGTTACAGCTGCACCCACTACAAACATCACTGGTAGATTGACATCAACTGTTACAGCTGCACCCACTACAAACATCACTGGTAGATTGATATCAACTGTTACAGCTGCACCCACTACAAACATCACTGGTAGATTGACATCAACTGTTACAGCTGCACCCACTACAAACATCACTGGTAGATTGATATCAACTGTTACAGCTGCACCCACTACAAACATCACTGGTAGATTGATATCAACTGTTACAGCTGCACCCACTACAAACATCACTGGTAGATTGACATCAACTGTTACAGCTGCACCCACTACAAACATCACTGGTAGATTGATATCAACTGTTACAGCTGCACCCACTACAAACATCACTGGTAGATTGACATCAACTGTTACAGCTGCACCCACTACGACCGTTACTGGTGCATCAACAATGGCTACAGCTGATCCCATTACAACTGGTGAGCGCACTACAATAATCACTGGTGTGTCGACAACACCTGGTGAACGCACTACAACCGTAATTGGTTGGTTGGGAACAGCTGGTGAACCCACTTCAACCGTCACTGGTGTGTCGTCAACGAGTGGTCCATCAACAACTACTGCTACAGCTGCACCCACAACAACTGTCACTAGCGCATCAAATGCCAGCCCAACTACAACAGCTACTCCTGTCATCACTACTGCCATCATCACAGCCACGACAGCTGCAACCACCGCTGCTGCAATCACTAGGGTTCCTGTGGTGTTCAGGTCCAGAGAGACATTTACCTCTGACCTATCAAACCCATCATCTCAGGCCTTTCAAACCCGAGCATTACTGATTAAAACTCAGGTGAGCCTCCCAAAACAATGAAGATGTGAATGTCCTATTGAGAGGGGTAGAATACAGTAAAACAGTCAGCTTTTAATTGACAGTAAGTTGTTTGTTTAAACTTAATCTGTTTCTTGTTTTTCCTTCCAGCTTGAACCTTTCTATCGATCGGCTTTCACCTCTTTCAACAGTTTGACTGTGATAGAATTCAGGTGATCTTTTTTTGCATTACATGATGTATGTTGATTTAAATTGATCTCACTTTCTATCTAACATGTTATCTCTCATTTATTCTCAGCTCTGGATCCATCATCAATACTATGAATTTAGCATTCAGCTCCTCCTCCGTCCCAAATATCACAGAGATTGGCACTGTTTTGATAAATGCTGCTCATAACATCACAGCTTTGGACATTGACCCCTCCTCAGTGACAGTCAACAGCACAGGTAAACACATGTATTTATTCAATTACATTTAATTATCTGGTAAATTATTATTTATATTTTTTGGAGCATCACAAATCTATTTGGAACAGCAATTGGTGACATGTTTAATTTCAAACATTGACTTTAAAATATATTTTTAATTAGTCCCCATCAATTGACTGATCTTTTTCTTAAGATAGTATGTATAAAAAATACAAATAAAATTAGGTACATTTCAGCTGTTTTGCCTGCTCTTGCTCTGTAATACACATGCTGTTAATAAGGTGAGTGTTCTGTATCAGAATGCCACAGTTCTTCTGGTTCTAATGCTACTAACCCTGTGTTGGTAGCGTCTACAGTGCATTCGGAAAGTATTCAGACCCCGTGGATATTTCCACATTTTGTTACGTTACAGCCCCATTCTAAAATTGATTAAATGTTTTTTTCTTCATCATCAATCTACACACTATACCCAATAATGACAATGCAAAAACTTTTTTAGAAATGTTTGCTGATTTAAAAAAAATAGATAAACTGAAATATTACATTTACATGTACGTTTTCAGACCCTTTACTCTGTACTTTGTTGAAGCACCTTTGGCAGTGATTACAGCCTTTGAGTCTTCTTGGGTATGATGATACAAGCTTTGCACACCTGTTTTGGGGAGTTTTTCCCATTCTTCTCTGCAAATCCTCTCAAGCTCTGTCAGGTTGGATGGGGAGGGTCCTTGCACAGCTATTTTCAGGTCTCTCCAAAGATGTTCAAAAGGTTCAAGTCAGGGCTTTGGATTGGCCACTTTAAGAGACTTGTCCTGAAGCCACTCCTGCGTTGTCTTGACTGTGTGCTTAGGGTCATTGTCCTGTTGGAAGGTGAACCTTCACCCCAGTCTGAGGTCCTGAGCGCTCTGGACTCCATTTCTTCTCTCACTGCCTCTTGACATCTAGGGGAAGGTGTATGACGTGCATGTATACTGCCCATTTATAGGCAGGACCTAGAACAGAGCCTCGATTTCAGACTTTCCACTTCCTGGTCAGGAAGTTTGTGCCAAATGAGTTCTGTTTTACTCACAGATATAATTCAAACGGTTTTAGAAACTAGAGAGTGTTTTCTATCCAATAGTAATAATAATATGCATATTGTACGAGCAAGAATTGAGTACGAGGCCGTTTGAAATGGGCACCTTTTATCTGGCTACTCAATACTGCCCCTGCAGCCCAAACAGGTTAAATGCTGCAGACATTTTTTGGTACCCTATCTGTGCGTCAACATAATTCTGTCTCACAGCTCTACGGACAATTCGGGATGGCAGGCAGGCTCAGGGTCAGGTCAGGCAGAAGTCAGTAATGCAGATAGGTGGGGCAAAGGTATAGGACGGCAGGCAGGCTCAGGGTCAGGTCAGGCAGGAATGATCAAAACTGGGAAACTAGAAAACAGGGACTATAGCAAAGACAGGAGCAAGGGAAAAACGCTGGTAGGTTTGAAAGAACAAAATGAAATGGCTACAGACAAACAGAGAACAAAGGTATAAATACACAGGGGATAATGGGGATGATGGGCGACTCCTGGAGGGGGGTGGAGTCAATCACAAAGACAGGTGAAACAGATCAGAGTGTGACAGTACCCCCCCCCCCCCCCACAATCACAAAGACAGGTGAAACAGATAAGGGTGTAACCTCTTCCTCTTGCTCGGGAGAAGAGTGGGGGCTGATAGCCGAGGGGGAGAGACCTGTGGCAGAGCAAGGAAGGGTGTTGCGGGCTAGCTTTCTCAAACAGAAATTTGCATCCTGTAGCACAAACTCCAAACATTTCTGGGACACTGTAAAGTCCATGGAGAATAAGAGCACCTCCTCCCAGCTGCCCACTGCACTGGGGCTAGGAAATACTGTCACCACCGGTAAATCCACGATAATTGAGAATTTCAATAAGCATTTTTCTACGGCTGGCCATGCTTTCCACCTGGCTACCCCTACCCCGATCAATAGCCCTGCACCCCCCAAAGCAACTTGACCAACCCTAACCCCCATTTCTCCTTCACCCAAATACAGACAGCTGTTGTTCTAAAAGATCTGCAAAATCTGGACCCCTACAAATCAGCTGGGCTAGACAATCTGGACCCTCTCGTTCTAAAATTATCAGCCGAAATTGTTACAACCCCTATTACTAGCCCGTTCAACCTCTCTTTCGTATCGTCTGAGATCCCCAAAGATTGGAAAGCTGCCATGATCACCCCCCTCTTCAAAGGGGGGATACTCTAGACCCAAACTGCTACAGACCTATATCTATCCTACCCTGCCTTCCTAAGGTCTTCGAAAGTCAAGTTAACGAACAGATCACCGACCATTTCGAATCCCACCGTACCTTCTCCGCTATGCAATCTGGTTTCCGAGCTGGTGATGGGTGCACCTCAGCCACGCTCAAGGTCCTAAATGATATCATAACTGCCATCAATAAAAGACAGTACTGTGCAGCCGTCTTCATCGACCTGGCCAAGGCTTTGAACTTTGTCTATCACCGCATTCTTATTGGCAGACTCAATAGCCTTGGCTTCTCAAATGACTGCCTCGCCTGTTTCACCAACTACTTCTCAGATAGAGTTAAGTGTGTCAAATCGGAGGGCCTGTTGTCCGGACCTCTGGCAGTCTATGGGGGTGCCACAGGGATAAATTCTCGGACCGACTCTTTTCTCTATATATATATCAATGATGTCACTCTTGCTGCTGGTGATTCTCTGATCCACCTCTACGCAGACGACACCATTCTGTATGCTTCTGGCCATTCTTTGGACACTGTGTTAACTAACCTCCAGACGAGCTTCAATGCCATAGTGTCCTCCAACTGCTCTAAAATGCAAGTAAAACTAAATGCATACTCTTCAACCGATTGCTGACCACACCTGCCAGCCTGTCCAGCATCACCACTCTGGACGCTTCTGACTTAGAATATGTGGACAACTACAAATACCTAGGTGTCTGGTTAGACTGTAAACTCTCCTTCCAGACTCGTATTAAGCATCTCCAATCCAAAATTAAATATAGAATCGGCTTCCTATTTCACAACAAAGCCTCCTTCAATCATGCTGCCAAACATACCCTCGTAAAACTGACTATCCTACCGATCCTTGACTTCGGCGATGTCATTTACAAAATAGCCTCCAACACTCTACTCAGCAAATTGGATGTAGTCTATCACAGTGCCATCCGTGTTGTCACCAAAGTCCCATATACTACCCACTACTGCGACCTATATGCTCTCGTTGGCTGGCCCTCGCATTATATTTGTCGCCAATCCCTCTGGCTCCAAGTCATCTATAAGTCTTTGCTAGGTAAAGTCCCACCTTATCTCAGCTCACTGGTCACCATAGCAGCACCCACCCATGGCACGCGCTCCAGCAGGTAAATTTAACTGGTCATCCCCAAAGTCAATTCCTCCTTTGGCAGCCTTTCCTTCCAGTTCTCTGCTGCCAATGACTGGAACGAACTTTTAAAAAATCACTGAAGCTGGATACTCATATCTCCCTCACTAACTTTAAGCACCAGCTGTCAGAGCAGCTGATAGATCACTGCACCTGTACATAGCCCAGCCCTGTAAATGTCCCATCCAACTACCTCATCCCCAAACTGTTATTTATTTTTCTCCTTTGCTCCCCAGTATCTCTACTTGCACATTCATCTTCTGCACATCTATCACTCCAGTGTTTAATTGCTATATTGTAATTGTTTCACCACTATGGCCTATTTATTGCCTTACCTCCATTATCCTATCTCATTTGCACACACTGTATATAGACTTTTTCTATTGTATTATTGACTGAATGTTTGTTTATTCCATGTGTAACTGTGTTGCTGTTTGTGTCACACTGCTTTGCTTTATCTTGGCCAGGTCAGAGTTGTAAATGAGAACTTGTTCCTACCTGGTTAAATAAAGGTGAAATAAAATAAATAAAAAAACACCAGTTGCTGACTCCAGGTGGTGGGGTTTGCAGAGACTAGGCAGCGAAGGGTAATCTCCAAGTCTTGGTTGGCTCGCTCCGACTGGCATTGGACAGGGGGTGGAACCTGGAGGACAGACTGGCCGATGACCCAATGAGCGTGCAGAACGCCTTCCAGAACCGGGATGAGAACTGAGGACCCCGGTCGGAAACCATGTCCACCGGGAGTCCATGGATCTGGAAGACGTGCTGCACCATAAGCTGGGCCGTCTCCTTGGCCGAGGGTCGTTTGGGTAGATGAATGAATTGGGCGGCTTTGGAAAACCGGTCGACCACAGTCAGGATGGCATTGTTGCCCTCAGATGGAGGGAGACCCGAGATGAAATCCAGGGATATATGGAACAAGGGACGGTGAGGGACAAGCAGTGCTTGAAGATGACCAGATGACAGTCATGTTTTGTGCACAGACCGTGCAGGCGGCGACAAATGCGGCAACATCCGGAACCATTGTAGGTCACCAAAAGTGTTGTCGCGCGAAGGCCAGGGTCCGATGGGAGCGCGAGGGGCAGGAAAACCTAAAGGAATAGACCAACTACAGAACTGCGGAGCGGACAGCATCAGGCAAAAACATCCGGTTACCTGGGCCCCCTCCAGGATTTGGCTGGGATTGCTGCACCTCCCGGAACCTGTTTCCCTGTACCCTAGCTGAGTTCCGTCTCCAGGCATGAGGTGGGATGGATGGTCTCGGGCTCCGGGGTGTTAACAGTGGAGCTATAGCAGCGAGACAGGGCATCCGGCTTGACGGATGGATCCTGCCGGTAAGAGAGGGAAAATTTGACCGGGTAAACAGCAGGGCCCATCTCGCTTGCCTGGAGTTGAGGCACTTGGCGGTGCAGTGATACTCCAGGTTTTTTGTGGTCGGTCCACACAATGAACGGATGTTCCGCCCCTTCCAGCCAGTGCCTCCAGTCCTCCAATGCTATCTTCACCGTGAGAAGCTCCCGAATTCCCACATCATAGTTCCTCTACGTGGAGTTGAGAGGACCACGTGAATAGAACCTTGGCAAGGGGGAAGCCAGAATGCTGTAACATTAAGCGGCAATAAAAGCGGCGATGAAAGTTGGCAAACCCCCAGGAAACGTTGCAGCTGCACCCTGGACGTAGGCTGGAGCCAATCCACCACCGTTATCACCTTCCCTGGACACTCCCAGGAGAGATGAAGAAACCCAGAAAGGAGATGTTGGAGCGATTGAACTCGCACTTCTCCGCCTTCACAAACACCTGCATTGCTTGCTGTTTGGAGTTTTAGGCTGGGTTTCTGTACAGAACTTTGTGACATCAGCTGATGTAAGAAGGGCTTTATAAATACATTTGATTGAATTTTATTGATTCTCCAGAAAGCGTTGAAGAACCTGTCGTACGTGGAGGGCGTGTTTTTGGGGGGAGCGGGAGAAGACGAGGATGTCCTCAATGTAGATGAAGACGAACTGGTTCAACATGTCACGGAGAACATCATTTACCAGAGCCTGGAACACAACAGGGGCGTTGGTGAGGCCAAAATGCATGAAAAGATATTCATAGTGGCTGCTGGCCATTTTGAAGGCAGTCTTCCACTTGTCCCCCTCTCGTATCAGCACCTGGTGGTAGGCGCTCCGTAGATCCAGCTTGGAAAAAACAGCGGCCCCCCTGGAGCGGCTCGAAGGCCGAGGAAATGAGTGGTAGCGGGTAACGGTTCTTCACAGTAATGTCATTGAGTCCCCGGTGGTCAATGCAAAGGCGCAGGGTCTTGTCCTTTTTCTCCACGAAGAAGAACCCTGCACCGGCAGGAGAGGAAGAGGGACGGATAAATCCTGCAGCTAGGGAGACCCCAATGTAGGTCTCCACAAGAGTGTGCAAAGCTGTCATCAAGGCAAAGGGTGGCTATTAGAAGAATCTCAAATATAAAATATATTTTGATTTGTTTAACACTTTTTTGGGTACTGTGTATATGTGTTATTTCATAGTTCTGATGTCTTCACTATTATTCTACAATGTTGAAAATAGTAAAAATAAAGAAAAACCCTTGAAGAATAGGTGTTCTAAAACTTTTGACCTGTAGTGTACATACAGATGTAGGATCTTAATTTGAGCCAGATTGCAACAGCAGAAAAATGATCCTGCAGCAACAAGAAATGTAAACTATTATGTATCTTATAATTAGTCAACATTGTTTGTAAGGGAGATACACCTTTCGTTAAGGCAAATCTAATGTGACATTTTAAAGTGGAAATTAAAAACTTTAAAGGCCCTTTTGAAACTCAAATATACTACAAGTTTGAATTACCTGCTGTGCAGGAAAATTCTCAGCAAAAAAAGAGTAATCGAATATTCTACTTCTGTATACTCATACACATAATGAACAAACATAGAAACCATAGCCAATAATAGCAGCTAAACATCCTAAATAGAATTATACTAGATCAGATTTTGGAAGTACGTGATAGCCTTGGACCAGCGTCTCAATGCCACAGTATCTCCAATAATTTTGGTAGTTGATCTTTCTAATTTACATACAGTGCCTTCGGAAACTATTCAGACCCCTGGACTTTATCCACATTTTGTTACTTCACAGCGCTATTCTAAAATGGATTGAATAAAAAAAAATCCTCAGCAATCTACACAGTTTAGGCACTTTTGCAAATGTTTTCAAATTAAAAAACAGAAATACCTTGTTTACATATCTATTCAGACCTTTTGTTATGAAACTCGAAATAGAGTTCATGTGCATCCTGTTTCTATTGATCAGTCCTGATATGTTTCTACACCTTGATTGGAGTCAACCTGTGGTAAATTCAATTGATTGGACATGATTTGGAAAGGCACAAACCTGTCTATATAAGGTCCCACTGTTGACAGTGCATGTCAGGGCAAAAACCAAGCCATGAGGTCAAAGGAATTGTCCGTAAAGCTCCGAGATAGGAATGTGTCGAGGCAAAGATCTGGGGATGGGTACCAAAACATTTCTGCAGCATTGAAGGTCCCAAATAAAACAGTGGCCTCCATCATTCTTAAATGGAAGAAGATTGGAACCACCAAGACTCTTCCTAGACATAGCCCCCCCCCCGGCCAATCTTAGCAGTCAGGGGTGAAAGGCCTTGGTCTGCGAGGTGACAAAGAACCTTTTGGATACTTTGACAGAGCTCTAGAGTTCTCTGTGGAGATGGGAGAACCCTCCAAAAGGACAATCATCTCTGCAGCACTCCAACAAAGTGGCCAGACGGAAGCCACTCCTCAGCAAAAGGCACATGACAGCCCACTTGGAGTTTGCCAAAAGGCACCTAAAGACTCTCAGACCATGAAAAACAGGATTCTCTTGTCTGATGAAACCAAGATTGAACTCTTTGGCCTGAATGCGTCACATCTGTAGGAAAGCAGGCACCATCCCTACGGTGAAGCATGGTGGTGGCAGCATCATGCTGTGGGGATGTTTTTCAGCTGCAGGGACTGGGAGACTAGTCAGGATCAAGACAAAGATGAACGGAGCAAAGTACAGAGAGATCCTTGATGAAAACTTGCTCCAGAGCTCTCAGGATCTCAGACCGAAGCGAAGGATCACCTTCCAACAGGACAACGATGCGAAGCACACAAACAAGATGGGACCCGGTTTGGGACAAATCTCTTTATGTCCTTGAGTGCCCCAACCAGAGCACGGAATTGAACCTGATCAAACATCTCTGAAAAGACCTGAACATAGCTTTGCACCAATGCGCCACATCGAACCTGACAGAGCTTGAGAAGTTCTGCAGAGAAGAATGGGAGAAACTCCCCAAATACAACTGTGCCAAGCTTGTACCGTCATACCCAAGAAGACTCAAGGCTGTAATCGCTGCCAAAGGTGCTTCAACAAAGTACTGAGTAAAGGGCCTGAGGTCAGTTATCCAGATAGGTGGGGCAAAGGTACAGCACGCAGCAGGCAGGAATGATCAGAACTGGGAAACTAGAAAACAGGGACTATAGCAAACGCCAGGATCAAGTGAAAAACGCTGGGAGGTTTGAACGAACAAATCGAAAGAACAACAGACAGAGTACACAAGTATAAATACACAGGGGATAATGGGGAAGATGGGCGACAGGTGACATCTGGAGAGGGGTGGAGACAATCACAAAGACAGGTGAAACAGTTCAGGGTGTGACATCACCTGAGCTCAATTTCAAGTCTCTTAGCAAATGTTCAGAATATTTACATAAATAGGTATTTGAGTTTTTATTTGTGATACATTTTCAAACATTTCTTAAAAACTGTTTTCACTTTGTCATTATGGAGTATTTTGTGAAGATTGATAAGGGGATAAAAGTATTAAATCCATTTCAGAATAAGGCTGTAATGTAACAAAATGTGGGAAAAAGTCAAGGGGTCTGAATTTCCAAATGTACTGTGTACTTTATAAATGGTTTTCAGCTGAAGTGGTTCATGTGAAATGTTGCAGGAAGCCTGTTTAAAGGCTGCAGGATGTGCATTACATAAACGCCCAACGTTTAATGATTTAGTTGTCAATATAAGAGCATCATGTTATACTCCCATCTATTCTATTCATCTATCTATTATATCATTTATTATTTTAGTTAGGTCAGGGTGTGACATGGGGGATGTATGTGTTTTGTATTGTCTAGGTTTTTTTGTATGTTTATGGTGGTTTAGTTGGTTAAAGAGTCTAGTCTAGGTGTATGTATGTCTATGGTTGCCTAGATTGGTTCTCAATTAGAGACAGCTGTCTATCGTTGTCTCTGATTGGGAACCATATTTAGGCAGCCATATTCATTAGGTAGTTCTTGGGTGATTGTCTATGTGTAAGTTGCCTGTGTCTGCACTTATTGTTTATATAGCTTCACGTTCGTCGGTTTGTTGTTTTTGTTTAGTTTGTAAAGTGTTCTTCGTTTCGTCTTCGTCTTCAATAAAGAGAAGATGTATTGTTATCACGCTGCGCCTTGGTCCTCCTCTCTTCCACGTTACGACGATCGTGACAACGATGAATGTGCTATGCTGCCACAAGCCTTATTACTTTTTAAGGATAGGCATTCCGCTAGGGACCGAGCCTTGACAACATCCGGTGAAATTGCAGAGCGCCAAACTCAAAATACAGAAATACTCATAATAAACATTCACAAAAGATACAAGTGTTATACATCGGCTTAAAGATTAACTTCTTGTTAATCCAGCCGCTGTGTCAGATTTCAAAAAGGCTTTACGGCGAAAGCATACCATGCGATTATCTGAGGACAGCGCCCCGCTTACAAAAGCATACAAACATTTTCCAGCCAAGTAGAAGAGTAATGAAAGTCAGAAATAGCGATAAAAGTATTCACTTACCTTTGATGATCTTTATATGGTTACAGTCACATGAGTCACTGTTACACAAAAAACGTTTGTTTTGTTCGATAAAGTTCCTTTTTATATCCAAAAAACTCTTTTGTTGGCGCATTTTGTTCAGTAATCCACTGGCTCAAAGGCAGTCACAACATGCAGACGAAATCATCCTGATAGTACAGGTAAAGTTTGTCAAAACATGTCAAACGATGTTTATAATTAATCCTCAGGTGTTCAATTGTCTAAATTGTCGATAATTTTTCAACCAGACAATAGCGTATTCAATAGAAAGGAAAAACAACGAAGGGTGCGCAATCGGTAACGCGTGCAAACCAGCTCTGGTTCATTCTACATGCCACTTACAAAATTATCTAATTTTTCTTCAGTTTTCAGAAAACAAGCCTGAAACAATGCCTAAAGACTGTTGACATCTAGTGGAAACCATAGGAACTGCAATCTGGGTCCTAACCCATTACATACTGTTTTGGCAGGCAATCTAGAAGCAAAAATCCCACTTCCTGGATGGATTTCCCTCAGGTTTTTGCCTGCCATATCAGTTATGTTATACTCACAGACATTATTTTAACAGTTTTGGAAACTTTAGAGTGTTTTCTATCCAATATTACCATACATCTGCATATCCTAGCTTCTGGGCCTGATTAACAGGCAGTTTACTTTGGGCACCTTATTCATCCACACTTCCGAATACTGCCCCTTGTCACTAAAAAGTTAAAGAGATGTTGAAATGTCCATTTTATTTTTGAACTTAGCTGCTCCTGCAACAAGTACTGTTCCTCCTACAACTTCTGTTACTACCACTGTGGCTGGTGCTACCACCGCAACAACTGGAGAACCTGTCACTGTTCCTGCTACCGTTCCTACAACTAGGCCCACAACTACAACCACCACATATGTGGCCCCCACAACTACAGTGTCAAGGACAACATCACCACTGTCAACAACTACCAGCACAGCTCCAACTACCACAACAACCAACGCACCAACCACTACAACACCTACTACTACTACTAGTACAACAACCACTACTACAACACCTACTACTACTACTAGTACAACAACCACTACTACAACTACAACTGCACATCTTCAACCTGCTCCACTGGTGTCTTTCATTGTACAACAAGTGTTTGTAGAAGCTTTAAATGACCCTCAAAGTACAAAATTCCAAAAACTTGCAGTAACTATTTCTGCAGTGGTAAGTCCTAGAAATTCAGAGTTTATTTTTATTGGGTGTATGACCATGAATAATGTATGGTGATTGTTGTAAAATCTATATTTTAAAGTAGATCTTTAATTTGTTCTAATCAGGTGACAATTAGTCTCCATCACTACAGATTGATTTATATTCCACAATGTCTATCTTAAATAACTAGGGCTTAGCTATGTGGATAGGAATATATAGAAATGTTTTTGTGTGTGTTAAATCATTCAAACGTTCTCCTGTTTGTACCATTCCTTACAGTTTGATGTGATCTACAAAGCAAAATATGGGATATTTTTCATCCGGACGACTGTTCTTGGATTCAGGTAATATTCCATTATATCCTATTCTATTCTTTTAACCTTTGGCATGCCGCTGTTCATGACCTTTTATGACCTTTTGCAGACCTATTTTCCGTTCCCATATGGATGCAGAAACACAGGCAGAGGTCCAACTAGTGTTCAGAGACACCGCTACTCAATCTGTCCCTGAGGTTACTGACATTAGCAATACACTGAAAGAGGCTGTGACCAATCCAAACATTACCTTTGGCAACCTCTCTGTGGATGTTACCACCATCACTGTTAAAGGTGAGTAAACCCAGATGGGTGAACGAAAACAATCTATACACAGCAATTTCTCCAGTGTTGAATAAAGTCTGAGTGTTACATTTAATGGTTTTCTACAGTCTATATGGGTCCCAGTGTTGGGAAGTAGTGAACTACAGATGGTGGATCTTAATTTGAGACAGTTTACTATAACAGGAATATAATCCTGCAGCAACAGAAACTTTTGAACGTTTTCCTGCAACAGGGTAATGAAATTAAGATCTTACATGTAGATGTAGATGTAGTTCAACTAATAATGTATCTACATTTTGAAGTATCTTGGTGGTAGTTGAACTGAATTAATATCTAATTCGTTTTTACTGTAGTTAATTACGCTTCTTGCCATGCAGTGTTGTAGCTACTACTGGGGGGGCAAAAGTCAGAAATAAAACTAAATACAAACAGAAATGTAACCCTCAGTCAATCAAAATGTAGCAAGAAACCAACTCCAGGTTAGGGTTAAGGCCCAGGTACCTGAAAGGATGGAACTACTGCAGCTAGCTGTTTTTGTGAGCAATTATTTGATACTTCTTTAATATAAGACAACAAATAATCAGTACACAGAGGGAGCAAACACACACATATTTTTCACATGAACAAAAGAATCAAGAAAGCAAACACAGAACAGATAGCGTGCATATGTACACACACTACCGGTCAGAAGTTTTAGAAGACCTACTCATTCAAGAGTTTTTCTTTATTTTTACTTTTTTCTACATTGTAGAATAATAGTGAAGACATCAAAACTATGTAATAACACTTATGGAATCATGTAGAATATTTGAGATTCTTTAAATAGCCACCCTTTGCCTTGATGACAGTTTTGCACACTCTTGGCATTCTGTCAACCAGCTTCACCTGGAATGCTTTTCCAACGGTCTTGAAGGAGTTCACATATACATTTGAAGTCGGAAGTTTACATACACCTTAGCCAAATACATTTAAACTCAGTTTTTCACAATTCCGGACATTTAATGCTAGTAAAAATTCCCTGTCTTAGGTCAGTTAGGATCACCACTTTATTTTAAGAATGTGAAATGTCAGAATAATAGTAGAGAGAATGATTTATTTCAGCTTTAATTTCTTTCAGCACATTTCCAGTGTGTCAGAAGTTTAAATACACTCTATTAGTATTTGGTAGCATTGCCTTTATATTGTTTAACTTGGGTCAAACGTTTCGGATAGCCATCCACAAGCTTCCCACAATAAGTTGGGTGAATTTTGGCCCATTCCTCCTGACAGAGCTGGTGTACATGAGTCAGGTTTGTAGGCCTCCTTGCTCGCACACACTTATTCAGTTCTGCCCACAAATTATTTATGGGATTGAGGTCCGGGCTATGTGATGGCCACTTCAATACCTTGACTTTGTTGTCCTTAAGCCATTTTTCCACAACTTTGGAAGTATGCTTGGGGTCATTGTCCATTTGGAAGACCCATTTGCGACCAAGCTTTAACTTCCTGACTGATGTCTTGAGATGTTGCTTCAATATATCCACATAATGTTCCTCCCTCATGATGCCATCTATTTTGTGAAGTGCACCAGTCCCTCTTGCAGCAAAGCACCCCCACAACATGATGCTGCCACCCCCGTGCTTCATGGTTGGGATGGTGTTCTTCGACTTGCAAGCCTCCCCCCTTTTCCTCCAAACATAACAATGGTCATTATAGCCAAACAGTTCTATTTTGTTTCATCAGACCAGAGAACATTTCTCCAAAAAGTACAATCTTTGTCCCCTTGTGCAGTTGTAAACCGTAGACTGGCTTTTTATTGCAGTTTTGGAGCAGTGGCTTCTTCCTTGCTGAGCGGCCATTCAGGTTCTGTCGATATAGGACTCGTTTTACTGTGGATATTGATTATTTTGTACCTGTTTCCTCCAGCATCTTCACAAGGTCCTTTGCTGTTGTTCTAGGATTGATTTACACTTTTCGCACCAAATTATGTTCATCTCCAGGAGACAGAACGTGTCTCCTTCCTGAGTGGTATGATGGCTGCGTGGTCCCATGGTGTTTATACTTGCGTACTATTGTTTGCACAGATGAACGTGGTACCTTCAAGCATTTGGAAATTGCTCCCAAGGAGGAACCAGACTTGTGGAGGTCTACAATTATTTTTCTTTCAGTCTTGGCTGATTTCTTTAGATTTTCCCATGATGTCAAGCAAAGAGGCACTGAGTTTGAAGGTAGGCCTTGAAATACATCCACAGGTACACCTCCAATTGACTCAAATTATGTAAATTAGCCTATCAGAAGCTTCAAAAGCCTTGAGATCATTTTCTGGAAGTTTCCAAGCTGTTTAGAGGCACAGTCAACTTAGTGTATGTAAACTTCTGACCGACTGGAATTGTGATACAGTGAATTATAAGTGAAATAATCTGTCTGTAAACAATTTTTGGAAAAATTACTTGTGTCATTCACAAAGTAGATGTCCTAACCGACTTGCCAAAACTATAATTTGTTAAAAAGAAATTTGTGGAGTGGTTGAAAAACGAGTTTTAATGACTCCAACCTAAGTGTATGCAAACTTCCGACTTCAACTGTATGCTGAACACCTGTTGGCTACTTTTCCTTCTTTCTGCGGTTCGACTCATCCCAAACCAAATCAATTTGGTTGAGGTCAGGGTGTTGTGGAGGCCAGGTTATCTGATGCAGCACTCAATCACTCTCCTTCTTGATCAAATAGCCCTTACACAGCCTGGAGGTGTATTGGGTCATTGTCCTGTTGAAAATCAAATGATAGTCCCACTAAGCGCAAACCAGATGGGATGGCGTATTGCTGCAGAATGCTGTGGTAGCCATGCTGGTTAGGTGTGGCTTTATTTCTAAAGAAATCACAGACAGTGTCACCAGCAAAGCACCACCACACCATAACACCTCCTCCTCCATGTTTTACGGTGGGAAATACACATGCGGAGATCATCCGTTCACCCACACAGCGCCTCACAAAGACACGGCTGTTGGAACCAAAAGTCTCCAATTTGGACTCCAGACCAAAGGGCAAATGTCTACTGGGCTAATGTGCATTACTTGCGTTTCTTGGCCCAAGCAAGTCTCGTCTTATTATTGGTGTCCTTTAGTAGTGGTTTCTCTGCAGCAATTCGACCATGAAGGCCTGATTCACGCAGTCTCCTCTGAACAGTTGATGTTGAGAAGTGTCTGTTACTTGAACTCTGTGAAGTATTTATTTGGGCTGCAATTTCTGAGGCTGGTAACTCTAAGGAATTTATCCTCTGCAGCAGAGGTAACTCTGGGTCGTCCATTCCTGTGGCGGTCCTCATGAGAGCCCGTTTCATCATAGCACTTGATGGTTTTTGCGAGTGCACTTGAAGAAACTTTCAAAGTTCTTGAACTGTTCTATACTGACTGACCTTAATGTCTTTAAGTAACGACGGACTGTCGTTTCTTCGCTTATTTGAGCTGTTCTTGACATAATATGGACTTGGTCTTTTTTTCCAACTAGGGCAATCTTCTGTATACCCCCCCACCCTGTCATAACAGAACTGTCTGGCTCAAACACATTAAGAAGGAAAGAAATTCACAAATTTACTTTTAAGAAGGCACACTTGTTAATTGAAATGCATTCCAGATGACTACGTCATGAAGCTGGTTGAGAGAATGTCAAGAGTGTGCAAAGCTGTCATCAAGGCAAACGGTGGCTATTTGAAGAATCTCAAAAATAAAATATATTTTGATGTGTTTAGCAATTTTTTTGATCCTACATGATTCCATATGTGTTATTTCATAGTTTTGATGTCTTCACTATTATTCTACAATGTAGAAAATAGCAAAAATAAAGAAAAACCCTTGAATGAGTAGGTGTTCTAAAACTTTTGAACAGTAGTGTACATACAGACATAGGATCTTAATTTGAGCCAGATTGCTACAGCAGGAAAATAATCCTGCAGCAACAAGAAATGTGAATTATTATGTAGTTTTATAATTTGTCAATATTGTTTGTAGGGGTTGATACATCTTTCGTTAAGGCAAATCCAGTCTTTAAGTCCTTGAGTGCCCCAGCCAGAGCCCTGACTTGAACCCGATCAAAAATTTCTGTAAAGACATGAACATAGCTTTGCACCAATACTCCCCATCGAACCTGACAGAGCTTGAGAAGTTCTGCAGAGAAGAATGGGAGAAACTCCAAATATACTGGTGTGCCGAGCTTGTACCGACATACCCAAGAAGACTCAATGCTGTAAACACTGCCAAAGGTGCTTCAACAAAGTACTGAGTAAAGGGCCTGAGGTCAGTAATCCGATAGGTGGGGCAAAGGTACAGCACGGCAGGCAGGCAGGAATGATCAGAACTGGGAAACTAGATTACAGGAACTATAGCAAACAAAAGAGCAAAAGGAAAATAGCTGGTAGGTTTGAACGAACAAAATTACCTGGCAACAGACAAACAGAGAACACAGGTATAAATACACAGGGGATAATTGGGAAGATGGGCGACACCTGGAGGGGGGTGGAGACAATCACAAAGACAGGTGAAACAGATCAGGGTGTGACATCACCTGAGCTTAATTTCGAGTCTCTTAGCTTCCGAATATTTATGTAAATAGGTATTTGAGTTTTTATTTGTGATACATTTTCAAAACATTTCTTAAAACTTGTTTTCACTTTGTCATTATGGGGTATTTTTGTAAAAATTGATGAGGGGAAAAACATATTTAATCCATTTCAGAATAAGGCTGTAATGTAACAAAATGTGGGAAAAAGTCAAGGGGTCTGAATTTCCAAATGTACTGTGTACTTTATAAATGGTTTTCAGTTGAAGTGGTTCATGTGAAATGTTGCAGGAAGCCTGTTTACAGGATGCAGGATGTGCATTACATAAACGCCCAACGTTTAATGATTTAGTTGTCAATATAAGAGCATCATGTTATACTCCCATCTATTATGATGACTGCGTTATACTGCCACACAGCCTTAAAGAGATGTGGAATTGTCCATTTTATTTTTGAACTTAGCTGCTCCTGCAACAAGTACTGTTCCTCCTACAACTTCTGTTACTACCACTGTGGCTGGTGCTACCACCGCAACAACTGGAGAACCTGTCACTGTTCCTGCTACCGTTCCTACAACTAGGCCCACAACTACAACCACTACATATGTGGCCCCCACAACTACAGTGTCAAGGACAACATCACCACTGTCAACAACTACCAGCACAGCTCCAACTACCACAACAACCAATGCACCAGCCACTACTACAACACCTACTACTACTACTAGTACAACAACCACTACTACAACACCTACTACTACTACTAGTACAACAACCACTACTACAAGACCTACTACTACTACTAGTACAACAACCATTACTACAACTACAACTGCACATCTTCAACCTGCTCCACTGGTGTCTTTCATCATACAACAAGTGTTTGTAGAAGCGTTAAATGACCCTCAAAGTACACAATTCCAAGAACTTGCAGTAACTATTACTGCAGTGGTAAGTCCTTCAAATTCAGAGTTTATTTTTATTGGGTGTATGACCATGAATAATTTATGGCAATTGTTGTAAAATCTATATTATAAAGTACATTCTTTATTTGTTCTAGTCAGGTGACAATTAGTCTCCATCACTACAGATTGATTTATATTCCACAATGTCTATCTTAAATAACTAGGGCTTAGCTATGTGGATAGGAATATATAGAAATGTTTTTGTGTGTGTTAAATCATTCAAACGTTCTCCTGTTTGTACCATTCCTTACAGTTTGATGTGATCTACAAAGCAAAATATGGGATATTTTTCATCCGGACGACTGTTCTTGGATTCAGGTAATATTCCATTATATCCTATTCTATTCTTTTAACCTTTGGCATGCCGCTGTTCATGACCTTTTATGACCTTTTGCAGACCTATTTTCCGTTCCCGTATGGATGCAGAAACACAGGCAGAGGTCCAACTAGTGTTCAATGAGACCTCCACTCAATCTGTCCCTGAGGTTACTGACATTAGCAATACACTGAAAGAGGCTGTGACCAATCCAAACATTACCTTTGGCAACCTCTCTGTGGATGTTACCACCATCACTGTTAAAGGTGAGTAAACCCAGATGGGTGAACGAAAACAATCTATACACAGCAATTTCTCCAGTGTTGAATAAAGTCTGAGTGTTACATTTAATGGTTTTCTACAGTCTATATGGGTCCCAGTGTTGGGAAGTAGTGAACTACAGATGGTGGATCTTACTTTGAGCCAGTTTGCTAAAGCAGGAATATGATCCTGTAGCAAAAGCAATTTTTGAAAGTTTTCCTGCAACAGGGTAATGAAATTAAGATCTTAAAACTGTACATGTAGTTCAACTAATAATGTAACTACATATTGCAGAATCTTGGTGGTAGTTGAACTGAATTAATATCTAATGAGTTTTTTCAGTAGTTAATTCAGTTTCTTGTCATGTCGCTAACTACTGGACCTACAAACTACATTTTTTGCACAAAAATGAAATGAAATATGGATGAGAAAAGTCAGCTATAATTTCCATCCGTCTTGCAGTTTGTAATGTATGACATTTCATATTTGAATATGATATTTTTCTGAAAATATTTTGGACGTGGTGAACTACTTTTCGAAGTAACTTCACTTAAGTGAACTGTATTTTTTAAGGGTAGCGTTAGTGTAGCTCAACTTGTTCCACTGTTAAGTATATGGTAGCTTGGTAAACTATATTTTCAGAGTAGCTTCTCCAAAACTGACAGGTCCATAATCTTCAAAGTTAAAACAACACTTTGTTTAGAGCTTATGCCATTACACATTCTCATTGTTAAATTAACACCTGTAGTGTTACAGTTACAACTTTTTGGAGTTTGTTTTAACACTGTAGGGTGTAAAGTCTTATTGTCATATTTCCCATGGTGCCTTTCCTGTTCTTCAGTGGAGATTTAGGGAGGACGACATCTTGAAAAAGTGTAATGCTGCCCCCTAACGGGGGGGGGGGGGGGGCCAAATGTCCGAAAATATACAAAATACAAAACAAAAAAGTAACCCTCAGTCAATCAAAGTGTAGCCAGAACCCTACTCCAGGTTTGTGTTAGGGCCCAGGTACCTGAGAGGATGGAACTGATGCAGCTAGCTATTTTTGTGAAGAAATATTTGATTTCTTTTCTATGTAAGACAACAAATAAGCAGTACCCAGAGGGAGCAACCACACACATTGTTTTAAATGAAAAGAAGAACCAAGGAAGCAAACACAGAACAGATAGCGTGCATATGTACACATACACAAAAGTTTTACAACACCTACTCATTCAAGGGTTTTTCCTTATTTTTCCTAATTTATACATTGTAAAATAATAGTGAAGACATTAAATCTATGAAATAACACATATGGAATCACGTAGGATCCAACAAATTGCAATGCTAGCTCCAATAATTTAGGTAGTTGATATTTCTATTTTACTTACAGTGCCTTCGGAAAGTATTCAGACCCCTTGACTTTATCAGCATTTTGTTACTTCACAGTCTTATTCTAAAATGGATTAAAAAAAATAAAAAAATCCTCAGCAATCTACACACAATACCACATAATGACAAGGTGAAAACAGTTTTTTGGACATTTTTGCAAATGTATTACAATTAAAAAACAGAAATACATTGTTTACATAAGTATTCAGCCCTTTGTTATGAGACTCGAAATTGTGCTCATGTGCATCCTGTTTCCATTGACAGCCTTGATAAATTTTTACAACTTTATTGGAGTCAAGCTGTGGTAAATTAAATTGATTGGACATGATTTGGAAAGGCACACATCTGTCTATTTCAGGTTCCACAGTTGACAGTGCTTGTCAGAGCAAAAACCAAGCCATGAGGTCAAAGGAATTGTCCGTAGAGCTCCGAGATAGGATTGTGTCAAGGCACAGATCACAGAGCATAATGATCCAGAGCTCTCAGGATCTCAGACCGTAGTGAAGGTTCACCTTCCAACAGGACAACATCCTATGCACACAGACAAGATAACGCAGGACTGGGTTTGGGACAAATCTCTTTAAGTCCTTGAGTGCCCCAGCCAGAGCCCTGACTTGAACCCAATCAAAAATCTCTGAAAAGATCTGAACATAGTTTCACCAACTCTCCCCATCGAACCTGAATGAGCTTGAGAGGTTCTGCAGAGAAGAATGGGAGTAACTCCCCAAATAAAAGTGTGCCAAGCTTATAGCGTCATACCCAAGAAGACTCAAGGCTGTAATCACTGCCAAAAGTGCTTCAACAAAGTACTGAGTAAAGGGCCTGAATACTTATGTAAATGTTATATTTCATTTTATTATTTTATTATAAATTAGCAAAAAATTCTAAATACCAGTTTTTGCTTTGTCATTATGGGGTATTGTGTGTAGATTGGCCCCGTGTGGCTCAGTTGGTAGAGCATGGCGCTTGCAACGCCAGGGTTGTGGGTTCGATTCCCACGGGGGGCCAGTACAAAAAAAAGTATGAATGTATGTCCTTGTAAGTCGCTCTGGATAAAAGCGTCTGCTAAATGACTTAAATGTAAAAATGTAAATGTAGATTGATGATGGAAATAAACAATTTCATCAATTTTAGAATAAGACTGTAACCTAACAAAATGTGTAAAAAGTCAAGGTGTCTGAATACTTTCCGAAGTTTCTGTATATAGACATGTACAGCATAGATGTGCATAGACAAACCATTAGCTTGTACAGTAACTTTTCTGCTCTTTTGTCTTCATAGTGCCCGCCACAAATGCCAACACAACTACAATGGCTACTCCTGTCATCACTACTGCCATCATCACAACTACAACCACTGAAACTGCCGCTGTGGCACTCACTAAGTTGACTGTGGTGTTCCGGTCGAGAGGAGAGACATTTACCTCTGACCTATCAAACACATCTTCTCAGGCCTTTCAAACCCGAGCATTACTGATTAAAACTCAGGTGAGCCTCCCGAAACGATGAAGATGTGAATGTCCTAATGAGAGGGGTAGAATACAGTCACATAGTCAGCTTTTAATCGACAGGATGTTTTTTGTTTAAACTTAATCTGTTTCTTGTTTTTCCTTCCAGCTTGAACCTTTCTATCGATCGGCTTTCACCTCTTTCAACAGTTTGACTGTGACAGAATTCAGGTGATCTTTTTTGCATTACATTTTGTATGTTGATTTAAATTGATCTCACTTTCTATCTAACATGTTATCTCTCATTTGTTCCCAGCTCTGGATCCATCATCAATACTATGAATTTAGCATTCAGCTCCTCCTCTGTCCCAAATTCCATGGATATTGGCACTGTTTTAATAAATGCTGCCCAAAAAATCACAGCTTTCAACATTGACCCCACCCCAGTGACAGTCAACGTCACAGGTTAACATATTTCTTTATTTAATTGTATTCTATTATCAGTTAAATAAATATTTTCTCTGACATATATTTATAGTTTTTTGTTCACCATTGTATCATATGCCATTATCTCTACATAAATTATTGATTCATCAGTTGCGTTCCAGTTGTATTTAGCAAATCAGCTGTCTAACTAATCACATTACAGGGCAACAAACACTCGTCCTATTTTCCTTTGATCATGTTTCCTTTTTCTCTTTCCATCCCAGCTGTGACCTCAAGTGGAGGAAGCAGCAAGACCAGTCTCTTCACAGCATTCTTTCTGGTGGTTCTGTCGCTTCTACTGTCAAGCCAGCATTAGTCTCAGTGGTAAAGCCTACTAAAAACACTATTTCACTCACTGGCAAGCAGCAGAACGAAATAGTGTTGGTAGTCATATTTTCACTTTGAGAACTTCCCACACATTCCAACCCCTGACCCAATTCCACCCATGATTTAAATAGTGTCCAAAAATGAAATGAAGTCTTGTAAGCTGACATAAGATACAGTATATGTGGCCGTTGAACACAACGATGTGATATAATTACTGCCTATTCAATCAAAATGTGTAAGTGCATGGGTTTCCATCATAAGTCAATGTTATTTCCATGCAATGACAAAGCATGTTGAATTTAATATGCACTTATTTTTGATTCACTCTGTTGCTGATATGAACTAATGAGAGCAATATTATATTTATATAATATATGTATAATATATATTTATAAATATATATTTATATATATTTTGACTTAACCAGTGAAACCTGAATAACTGATTTAAATAAGGCCCTTTGGAGCAAAATGTTCAACAATTTAAACTATTATCAATGTAGTCTTCATAATGTATAACTATCTATTATACCAATTAATGTAATTCTGTTATCAATAGTCCTGATATTGTGCCAGTGTAAGGTTGTATGCTTTTTCTGGAGGTATACAATCCTTAATATGTGTCTTACTGTCGTTGAGATTCAGGCCATTGTAGTGTTTACTATTTGTTGACTAAATGAGTGGATTGTATGACAAGGTTCAGTATGGCTCCAATTGTGATGTTTATCTAACTATCTGGCTTTACAAAACTGGAACAACAAGACTACACTAGCCCACATGATACACAGTGAGGGAGTGGTGTGTACCACTGGTCTGGACAGCAGTTAGTTTGTTGGTGCAATATTCACTCTCCCAAAGATCGAGCTTTGATTGGTTTTCACATGCGAGATATTTGCTTGCAAAATGCCCCTCGCTTCCTAATCAGTTCGCCTCGCCCAAACTAGAGATAGACAAACAGGTAGCTAGTTCATGATTCTTTCAATTTGAAAAGGGGATACCAGCGTAGCATGCCACTTTGAAGTCGCAGCCCCTTCGTTATCAATGCAACGTGCCGACAACATCATAGATGTGTTTCTTTCGCCAGACTAACACTAGATGCCATTTCATAATAATCGCTCAGGTTAACCGGTGACTGTAGATGTAAAGCGTACAATATCTCTGAAAAACTAAGAGTGTAATGATAGGAAACATTTTGTGTTATTTCCTTGCATTTAATAGGATTATACTGTGTGTGTGTGTGTGTAAGTACTGTACCTATTTTCATATTTATAATGTATCCGTAGTATTTATATTCAATTATAAACTGGGTGGTTCGAGCCCTGAATGCTGATTGGCTGACAGCCGTGGTATATCAGACCGTATACCACGGGTATGACAAAACATAGTTACGATGTTTGGGTCGTGATTACCAATGCTATGTATAACATAAACACTGTTGGACATACTTGAATTATAACCAAGCTAAATACCATCTGGATTGTTTGTGGTGATAAGTGTTGTATGTTAAATTCCTTTGAAATGCATGAAATTATACAATACTTCCGTCAATTCACATTCAGTTCAAATTCTGCTGTGTCCAAATCTAAATGGAGTTTTAATGAATGAGTTTAAATGAAGCACATTCCCCAAAAAATGAATTGACCCCAACCCTGCTTCTGATACAGTAAATGATGACAGCACAATCTGGTTCCGATACAGTAAATGATGACAGCACAATCTGGTTCCGATACAGTAAATGATGACAGCACAATCTGGTTCCGATACTGTAAATGATGACAGCACAATCTGGTTCCGATACAGTAAATGATGACAGCACAATCTGGTTCCGATACAGTAAATGATGACAGCACAATCTGGTTCCGATACAGTAAATGATGACAGCACAAACTGGTTCCGATACAGTAAATGATGACAGCACAATCTGGTTCCGATACTGTAAATGATGACAGCACAATCTGGTTCCGATACAGTAAATGATGACAGCACAAACTGGTTCCGATACAGTAAATGATGACAGCACAATCTGGTTCCGATACTGTAAATGATGACAGCACAATCTGGTTCCGATACAGTAAATGATGACAGCACAATCTGGTTCCGATACAGTAAATGATGACAGCACAATCTGGTTCCGATACAGTAAATGATGACAGCACAATCTGGTTCTGATACTGTAAATGATGACAGCACAATCTGGTTCCGATACAGTAAATGATGACAGCACAAACTGGTTCCGATACAGTAAATGATGACAGCACAATCTGGTTCCGATACTGTAAATGATGACAGCACAATCTGGTTCCGATACTGTAAATCATGACAGCACAATCTGGTTCTGATACAGTAAATGATGACAGCACAATCTGGCCTCATTTTTATCTCATCCCTTATCAACCTGTCTCATTCTGCCATTCAGACTAAATATTCCTAGCACAGGCCTACCAAATGAATGATAGAAGCACACCAGAATACAAAAATAAGGATCTTTATTTGGACATCAACAAGTCTAATATGAGCAATGGTAAAGTGAGGGCTTTGACATATGTTCAAAACCACATTACCGCTACAAGCCAATAGAGAGATTGGCCAAGTCTTACTGAGATATAAAAAAAAACTACATACATTTCGCTGTGCATTTAATAAATTAACAAACACTGAAAAAAAATATAAACGCAACATGTGAAGAGTTGGTCCCAAGTTTCATGAGCTGAAATAAAAGATCCCTGAAATGTTCCATACACACAAAAAGCTTATTTCTCTCAAATGTTGTGCACACATTTGTATTTCATCCCTGTTAGTGAGCATTTCTCCTTTGCCATATCAAGAAGCTGAAAAAACAGCATAATTATTACACAGGTGCACCTTGTGCTGGGGACATTAAAAGGCCATTCTAAAATGTGCAGTTTTGTCACACAACACAATGCTACAGATGTATCATGTTTTGAGGGAGAGTGCAATTGGTATGCTGACTGCAGGAAAATCCACCAGAGCTGTTGCCAGAGAACTGAATGTTAATTGCTATACCATAAGCCACCTCCAACGTTGTTTGCATAGTCAACTTACACATAGCTCTAACACACACACTTACTCCACCAGACATGCCCCCAGGGGGTCTTTTCACAGCCCCCAAATCCAGAACAAATTCAAGAGAGCGTACAGTACTATACAGAGCCATTATTGCATGGATCTCCCTACCATCTCATATTGCTCAAATGAACAGCAAACCTGGTTTAATAAAAAAACAGATAAAGCAACACCTCATGGCACTACACCTCTCCCCTATTTGACCTAGATAGTTTGTGTGTATCTATTGATATGTAAGATATGTGTGCCATTTTTAAATGTACATAGTTCTGTCCTTGAGCTGTTCTTGTCTATTAATGTTTTGTAATATGTCATGTTGCATGTTTTGCATCTGGGCCCCAGGAAGAGTAGCTGCTGCTTTGGCAACAAATACTGCGGTGATGTCGGCTCAAAACAAAAGTGCCATAATTACCCAGCTAGCACAGTGGATCTGGGTCGATTCCGGTTGAGAGTTGGGGCACTCGACTGAGAGTCAGACTCGGCCGACATCATGTGTCCCGAGTCTGAGCTGCCCTCGGCAGTATTTCTTATGGCTAGGATGCGGGGATTGAGCTCGGGCTGATTCCGGTGTGATTTATCAAGGCCCAAATATATTACTTGGGGCTTGGGCCGATTGGACGGTGCACCATGCTGCTTTGTTGACAAAATGACAGCGAGGCACAGATTACTGTTCCTTTTGAGAATGGAGCTCCCTCCCCGCTTTGATTGGTGGCCTTCGGCTCAGCATAATCGAATCTGCCCAATGAAAGACAAACACACACACACTGTGCTGCCAGTCACAGTGTAGGGCACAGGATGCCAATGAAAGGTTAAGGGTGAGTAGCGAGCGAGAGAGGATGGAGGAAGCTTGTTAGGGCATCTTGTTTACGGCATGCATTATCTGAATTATATCTACGGAGGAGCGGCTTCTATGGAGGAAATTTCGAATGTCTTTGAACTTCAGAGTTCAGAGTTGGTTTAACTTTGGATCAGAGCAAACGTTAGCTAGCTAGCTAGCTGACAAGCTTGTGTGTATAGAGCAGCACTATAATTAAAAACACTACATTTTTGAAAATCACATTTGAAACGTGGTAACTATAGTATACTTAACTAGCTTTGAAAAAGTAAATCCATTCTTCTCTAATTAAACAACTCTCCCTAATTTCCGAATTAAGCTTGTAACATCGTCTGTAGGCTACAGTAACCTACGCTTCAGAGGGGCGGGGCAAGTATTCTACACACACGCACACCCAATGGCTGGCAGGCAGAAGCTGGGATACGTTTCTGAGTGACAGAGTGAGGGCTTTGTATAGGCGCTTTGTTGTGATTTCTGTGGGACTGGAAATAAATGGCCGGAACATAAAATTACATTATTAACCGGTTCCCATGCTTTTAAAATAATCTCTCTGTTCCAGAACAGTATATATCACTTTTAGATTTTCAGTTCTAGTTCTGTTCCTCAAATAAGTTTGTTAATTACCCATTTTTGGTTCTGTTTCCTAAACTGTGGGACTGGGACGGGAAATAAATCCATTCCCAATAAAAAGAATCCATCCCTTGGTTTGTATCAGGGTGAACAAAACATTCATATGATGTTGCAAGAATGTTCAAACAAAAATGTATTTGTTTTCTTTAGCGGTTCCCAAAATAGTATAAAGATGAGCAAAAAAGGTTGTTGAAAAAAATCTATATTTTATAGCGCAATTTCTTTTATTATTATATTGTTTTATACTAATACAATTGCTGAGAGAAAGAGATTTTTAACACGTTTTTTTTCTCTCAAAAAAGGAGCTGTCAAAATTATTGAAACCTCTAAGATTCTTATAATTAAAATCAAACAAAGTTCAATCTGCATTAGCATATATTTTTATCTGAGTTTAAGGAACTGTATTGTGACATTACATGGCTTTCTGTTTCACTGGGGTATAAAAATTTAAAATCCCTTTGTCACCCATCACCATAGGGAGAAGGCGAAGAAATGAAAAGAGACAAATGGTTGTTGACCTTCATAAATCAGAAAATGGGTACAATAAAATAGCAAAAAAAATACATACACCACTTACCACTATTAGGGCAAAATATAAGAACTTTAAGACCACTGGAACATTGGTAAACTTGCCTGATATGGGATGCAAGTGTATCTTGCGTCCAATACAAAAACCTATTAATTGGCAGAGATTAGTATTTGTATTCATTGAGAGCAGTCAATGTAAAATTATACTGATAGGATATTCAATTTTATTATATTATAGAGTATTATATTGCATAAATAACATTACAAGTACTCTTATATAGGGTTCTATTTGAATTTGAACAGTGCTGTGAATATGCAAGTATTTCATCAGGGCTCATCACTAACAAAACCAACCAGGTGTCTTTATCTCAGAGAAGAGTTGCCTATAGTGTCGTGTCATTGCTCTTAAAGTCAAAGTCGAGTTGCAAGTCATCATATTTGTGACTCGAGTCTGACTCGAGTCCAAGTCATGTAACTCGAGTCCACACCTCTGATCAGGACCATTGAAAACAGAATTACATTTTTATGGTATAACAGATAACTAACAGATATACATGATGAAGACTACATTGATAATAGTTTAAATTGTTGAACATTTTGCTCCAAAGGGCCATATTTAAATCAGTTATTCAGGTTTCACAGGTTAAGTCAAAATATAAAATAAAATATTTCTCTCATTAGTTCATATCAGCAAACAGAATGAATCAATGTTTTAGTTCAAATCAGCAACAGAGCAAATCAAAAATAACCTTAAGTGCATATTAAATCAAACATTATTTGTCATTGCATGGAAATAACATTGACTTATGATGGAAACCCATGCACTTACACATTTTGATTGAATAGGCAGTAATTATATCACATCGTTGTGTTCAACGGCCACATATACTGTATCTTATGTCAGATAACAAGACTTCATTTCATTTTTGGACACTATTCAAATCATGGGTGGAATTGGGGTAGGGGTTGGAATGTGTGGGAAGTTCTCAAAGTGAAAATATGACTACAACACTATTTCGTTCTGCTGCTTGCCAGTGAGTGAAATAGTGTTTTTAGTAGGCTTTACGACTGAGACTAATGCTGGCTTGACAGTAGAAGCGACAGAACCACCAGAAAGAATGCAGTGAAGAGACTGGTCTTGCTGCTTCCTCCACTTGAGGTCACAGCTGGGATGGAAAGAGAAAAAGGAAACATGATCAAATGAAAAATAGGACGAGTGTTTGTTGCCCTGTAATGTGATTAGTTAGACAGCTGATTTGCTAAATACAACTGGAACGCAGCTGATAAATGATTGATTCATGTAGAGATAATGGCATACGATACAATGGTGAACAAAATACAATAAATATATGTCAGACAAAATATTTATTTAACTGATAATAGAATACAATTAAATAAAGAAATATGTTAACCTGTGCTGTTGACTGTCACTGAGGTGGGGTCAATGTTGAAAGCTGTGATTTTTTGGGCAGCATTTATTAAAACAGTGCCAATCTCCGTGGAATTTGGGACAGAGGAGGAGCTGAATGCTAAATTCATAGTATTGATGATGGATCCAGAGCTGGGAACAAATGAGAGATAACATGTTAGATAGAAAGTGAGATCAATTTAAATCAACATACAAAATGTAATGCAAAAAAGATCACCTGAATTCTGTCACAGTCAAACTGTTGAAAGAGGTGAAAGCCGATCGATAGAAAGGTTCAAGCTGGAAGGAAAAACAAGAAACAGATTAAGTTTAAACAAAAAACTTCCTGTCGATTAAAAGCTGACTATGTGACTGTATTCTACCCCTCTCATTAGGACATTCACATCTTCATCGTTTCGGGAGGCTCACCTGAGTTTTAATCAGTAATGCTCGGCTTTGAAAGGCCTGTGAAGATGGGTTTGATAGGTCAGAGGTAAATGTCTCTCCTCTGGACCGGAACACCACAGTCACCTTAGTGAGTACCACAGCGGCAGTTTCAGTGGTTGTAGTTGTGATGATGGCAGTAATGATGACAGGAGTAGCCATTGTAGTTATGTTGGAATTTGTGGTGGGCACTTTGAAAAAAGAGCAGAAAAGTTACTGTACAAGCTAATGGTTTGTCTATGCACATCTATGCTGTACATGTCTATATACAGAAACTTCGGAAAGTGTTCAGACACCTTGACTTTTTACACATTTTGTTAGGTTACAGTCTTATTCTAAAATTGATGAAATTGTTTATTTCCATCATCAATCTACACACAATACCCCATAATGACAAAGCAAAAACTGGTATTTAGAATTTTTTGCTAATTTATAATAAAATAATAAAATGAAATATAACATTTACATAAGTATTCAGGCCCTTTACTCAGTACTTTGTTGAAGCACTTTAGGCAGCGATTACAGCCTCGAGTCTTCTCAGGTATGACACTATAAGCTTGGCACACTTTTATTTGGGGAGTTTCTCCCATTCTTCTCTGCAGAACCTCTCAAGCTCATTCAGGTTCGATGGGGAGAGTTGGTGAAACTCTATGTTCAGATCTTTTCAGAGATTTTTGATTGGGTTCAAGTCAGGGCTCTGGCTGGGGCACTCAAGGACTTAAAGAGATTTGTCCCAAACCTAGTCCTGCGTTATCTTGTCTGTGTGCATAGGATGTTGTCCTGTTGGAAGGTGAACCTTCACTACTGTCTGAGATCCTGAGAGCTCTGGATCATTATGCTCTGTGATCTGTGCCTTGACACAATCCTATCTCGGAGCTCTACGGACAATTCCTTTGACCTCATGGCTTGGTTTTTGCTCTGACAAGCACTGTCAACTGTGGAACCTGAAATAGACAGATGTGTGCCTTTCCAAATCATGTCCAATCAATTTAATTTACCACAGCTTGACTCCAATAAAGTTGTAAAAATATATCAAGGCTGTCAATGGAAACAGGATGCACCTGAGCACAATTTCGAGTCTCATAACAAAGGGCTGAATACTTATGTAAACAAGGTATTTCTGTTTTTTAATTGTAATACATTTGCAAAAATGTCCAAAAAACTGTTTTCACCTTGTCATTATGCGGTATTGTGTGTAGATTGCTGAGGATTTATTATTTTTTTTAAATCCATTTTAGAATAAGACTGTGAAGTAACAAAATGCTGATAAAGTCAAGGGGTCTGAATACTTTCCGAAGGCACTGTATGTAAAATAGAAATGTCAACTACCTAAATTATTGGAAAATATCATATGCAAATCTGAAATGTCATACACTACCAACTGCAAGACGGATGGAAATTATAGCCTACTTTCTCATTCATATTTAATTTGACTTTTGTGCAAAAAAAGTTGTGTGTAGTTCCAGTAGTTAGCGACATGGCAAGAAACTGAATTAGCTACTGAAAAAACTAATTAGATATTAATTCAGTTCAACTACCACCAAGATTCTGCAAAATGTAGTTACATTATTAGTTGAACTACATGTACAGTTGTGTAACGGCAGCCTTCCCTCTCTTCACGAGAAGAGAGAGTGTAGCTGTCACGATCGTCTTGAGGATAATGAGTGGACCAAGGCGCAGCGTGTGAAAAATACATCCTCTTTTATTAGGAAGACAAAAACGAACGAAAACAAAACAACAAACAGACGAACGTGAAGCTATGAAAGACTAAGTGCTAACATGCAACATAGACATAGACAGAATTACCCACCAAACTCGGACCAAGCAGCGTGTGAAGCAGCAGCAGGAGCAACCTACACAGGATTTATGGCAATGGGAGCAGGTTCTGGACTATACTACGTGGGAGGAGATCGACAGGTGGGCGATCGACCCAGGGCGAATGCCGGAGCCCGCCTGGGATTCTCTGGAACAGTGCGAGGAGGGATACCGGCGAATGGAGGCAGCACGCGGTAGGAAGCCTGTGAGTCAGCCCCAAAAAATTATTGGGGGGGGGGCTACAAGGGAGTGTGGCGAAGTCAGGTAGGAGACCTGCGCCAACTCCCCGAGCTTACCGTGGAGCGCGAAAGTACGGGCAGACACCGTGTTATGCGGTAGAGCGCATGGTGTCTCCTGTACATGTGCATAGCCCGGTGCGGTACATACCAGCTCCTCGTATTGGCCGGGCTAGATTGAGTATTGAGCCAGGTGCCATGAAGCCGGCTCAACGCGTCTGGTCTCCAGTGTGTCTCCTCGGGCCGGCATACATGGCACCAGCCTTACGCATGGTGTCCCCGGTTCGCCTACACAGCCCAGTGCGGGTTATTCCACCTCCCCGCATTGGTCTGGCGACGGGGAGCATACAACCAGGTAAGGTTGGGCAGGCTCAGTGCTCAAGGGAGCCAGTACGCCTGCATGGTCCGGTATTTCCGGCGCCACCTCCCCGTCCCAGCCCAGTACCACCAGTGCCTACACCACGCACCAGGCTTCCTGTGCGTCTCCAGAGTCCTGTTCCTCCTCCACGCACTAGCCCTGTGGTGCGTGTCTCCAGCCCATTACCACCAGTGCCTACACCACGCACCAAGCCTCCTGTGCGTCTCCAGAGTCCTGTGCGTCCTGTTGCTGCTCCCCGCACTAGCCTTGAGGTGCGTGTCCTCAGCCCGGTACCTCCAGTTCCGGTACCACGCACCAGGCTTACTGTGCGCCTCAGCCGGCCAGAGTCTGCCGTCTGCCCAGTGCCGCCTGCACTGTCCGTCTGCCCAGAGCCGTCAGAGCTGCCCGTCTGCCCAGAGCCGTCAGAGCTGCCCGTCTGCCCAGAGCCGTCAGAGCTGCCCGTCTGCCCAGAGCCGTCAGAGCTGCCCGTCTGTCCCGAGCCGCCAGAGCTGCCCGTCTGTCCCGAGCCGTCAGAGCTGCCGTCTGTCCCGAGCCGCTAGAGCCGTCCGCCAGACAGGATCAGCCAGAGCCGTCCGCCAGACAGGATCAGCCAGAGCCGTCCGCCAGACAGGATCAGCCAGAGCCGTCAGCCAGCCATGACCAGCCAGAGCCGTCAGCCAGCCATGACCAGCCAGAGCCGTCAGCCAGTCATGATCTGCCAGAGCCGCCAGCCAGCCAGCATCTGCCAGAGCCGCCAGCCAGCCAGGATCAGCCAGAGACGTCCGCCAGACAGGATCAGCCAGAGCCGTCAGCCAGCCAAGATCAGCCAGAGCCGTCAGCCAGCCAGGATCAGCCAGAGCCGTCAGCCAGCCAGGATCCGCCAGAGCCGCCAGCCAGCCAGGATCCGCCAGAGCCGTCAGCCAGCCAGGATCCGCCAGAGCCGTCAGCCAGCCAGGATCCGCCAGAGCCAGCCAGCCAGGATCCGCCAGAGCCAGCCAGCCAGGATCCGCCAGAGCCAGCCAGCCAGGATCCGCCAGAGCCAGCCAGCCAGGATCCGCCAGAACCAGCCAGCCAGGATCCGCCAGAGCCAGCCAGCCAGGATCCGCCAGAGCCAGCCAGCCAGGATCCGCCAGAGCCGTCAGTCAGCCAGGATCCGCCAGAGCCATCTGCCAGTCATGAGCTGCCCCTCAGTCCGGAGCTGCCCCTCTGTCCGGAGCTGCCCCTCTGTTCGGAGCTGCCCCTCAGTCCGGAGCTGCCCCTCAGTCCGGAGCTGCCCCTCTGTCCGGAGCTGCCCCTCTGTTCGGAGCTGCCCCTCAGTCCGGAGCTGCCCCTCAGTCCGGAGCTGCCCCTCAGTCCGGAGCTGCCCCTCAGTCCGGAGCTGACCCTCCGTCCAGTGGCGCCCTCTGGGATGGTATTCAGTCCGGGACTCGCCGTTCCAGAGGCGCCACCAAAGCGGGTAGTGACTATGGTGGAGAGGGGTCCACGTCCCGCACCCGAGCCGCCGCCATAGGAAGGCCCACCCGGACCCTCCCCTTCTGTGTCAGGTTTTGCGGCCGGAGTCCGCACCTTTGGTGGGGGGGTACTGTCACACCCTGGCCTTTGTTATATTGATTTTCTTTATTAGTTTAGTTAGGTCAGGGTGTGACATGGGGGATGTTTGTGTGTTTTGTCGAGTTTAGGGTGTGTGTATTGTTTAGGGGGTTTTGTAGAGTGTATGGGGTTGTGTTAAGTGTAGAGGTTTAGGAAAGTCTATGGTTCCCTGGTTTGGTTCTCAATCAGAGACAGCTGTTTATTGTTGTCTCTGATTGGGAGCCATATTTAAGGCAGCCATAGGCTTTAGGTGATGGTGGGTAATTGTCTATGTCTATGTTGCATGTTAGCACTTAGTCTTTCATAGCTTCACGTTTGTTGTTTTGTTTTAGTTTGTTTTTCGTCTTCCAATAAAAGAAGATGTATCTTTCACACGCTGCGCCTTGGTCCACTCATTATCCTCAAGACGATCGTGACAGTAGCAGGGATCGGACCAACACGCAGCGTAGCCAGTGCTCAACATGTTTAATTACGACAAATAAACGTGAACACTTACAAAACAAAATAACAAATGTGGCAAACCGATACAGTCCTTTCTGGTGCAGACAAAACACAAAGACAGGAAACAACCACCCACAAATCCCCAACACAAAACAAGCCACCTATATATGATTCTCAATCAGGGACAACGATTGACAGCTGCCTCTGATTGAGAACCATATTAGGCCGAACACAGAAACAGACAAACTAGACACACAACATAGAATGCCCAACCAGCTCACGTCCTGACCAACACTAAAACAAGCAAAACACATAAGAACTATGGTCAGGACGTGACAAGTTGTAAGATCTTAATTTCATTACCCTGTTGCAGGAAAACTTTCAAAAATTGCTTTTGCTACAGGATTATATTCCTGCTATAGCAAACTGGCTCAAAGTAAGATCCACCATCTGTAGTTCACTACTTCCCAACACTGGGACCCATATAGACTGTAGAAAACCATTAAATATAACACTCAGATTTTATTCAACACTGGAGAAATTGCTGTGTATAGATTGTTTTCGTTCACCCATCTGGGTTTACTCACCTTTAACAATGATGGTGGTAACATCCACAGAGAGGTTGCCAAAGGTAATGTTTGGATTGGTCACAGCCTCTTTCAGTGTATTGCTAATGTCAGTAAGCTCAGGGACAGATTGAGTGGAGGTCTCATTGAACACTAGTTGGACCTCTGCCTGTGTTTCTGCATCCATACGGGAACGGAAAATAGGTCTGCAAAAGGTCGTAAAAGGTCATGAACAGCGGCATGCCAAAGGTTAAAAGAATAGAATAGGATATAATGGAATATTACCTGAATCCAAGAACAATCGTCCGGATGAAAAGGATCCCATATTTTGCTTTGTAGATCACATCAAACTGTAAGGAATGGTACAAACAAGAGAACATTTGAAGGATTTAACACACACAAAAACATTATAAATTATATATATATATATATTCCAATCCACATAGTTAAGCCCTAGTTATTTAAGATAGACATTGGGGAATATAAATCAATCTGTAGTGATGGAGACTAATTGTCACCTGACAAGAACAAATAAAATATGTACTTTATAATATAGATTTTACAACAATTGCCATACATTATTCATGGTCATACACCCAATAAAAACAAACTGAATTTCAAGGACTTACCACTGCAGTAATAGTTACTGCAAGTTCTTGGAATTGTGTACTTTGAGGGTCATTTAAAGCTTCTACAAACACTTGTTGTACGACGAAAGACACCAGTGGAGCAGGTTGAAGATGTGCAGTTGTAGTGGTTGTTGTACTAGTAGTAGTAGTAGGTCTTGTAGTAGTGGTTGTTGTACTAGTAGTAGTAGTAGGTGTTGTAGTAGTGGTTGTTGTACTAGTAATAGTAGGTGTTGTAGTAGTGGTTGTTGTACTAGTAGTAGTAGTAGGTGTTGTAGTGGCTGGTGCGTTGGTTGTTGTGGTAGTTGGAGCTGTGCTGGTAGTTGTTGACAGTGGTGATGTTGTACTTGACACTGTAGTTGTGGGGGCCACATATGTAGTGGTTGTAGTTGTGGGCCTAGTTGTAGGAACGGTAGCAGGAACAGTGACAGGTTCTCCAGTTGTTGCGGTGGTAGCACCAGCCACAGTGGTAGTAACAGAATTTGTAGGAGGAACAGTACTTGTTGCAGGAGCAGCTAAGTTCAAAAATAAAATGGACAATTCCACATCTCTTTAAGGCTGTGTGGCAGTGTAACGCAGTCATCATAATAGATGGGAGTATAACATGATGCTCTTATATTGACAACTAAATCATTAAACGTTGGGCGTTTATGTAATGCACATCCTGCAGCCTTTAAACAGGCTTCCTGCAACATTTCACATGAACCACTTCAACTGAAAACCATTTATAAATTACACAGTACATTTGGAAATTCAGACCCCTTGAATTTTTCCCACATTTTGTTACATTACAGCCTTATTCTGAAATGGATTAAATACTTTTTTCCCCTCATTAATCTTCACAAAATACCCCATAATGACAAAATCGATAGCAGGATTTAAGAAATGTTTAAAAATGTATTGCAAAAAAACCTGAAATACCTTATTTACATAAGTATTCGGAACCTTGCCATGAGACTCGAAATTGAGCTCAGGTGTATCATTTTTCCATTGACCATCTTTGAGATATTTCTACAACTTGATTGGAGTCCATCTGTGTAAAATTCATTTGATTGAACATTACATAATTGTGTCGACAGCATTTAAGGTCACCGAGAACACAGTGGCCTCCTACATTGAAGAAGTTTGGAACAGAAGGACAACCATCTCGGTAGAGTGACCAGATGGAAGCCACTCCTCAGTAAAAGGCACATGACAGCCCACTTGGACTCCTAAAGATTCTCAGACCACAAGAAACAAGATTATCTGATCTGATGAAACCAGGAATTAACTCTTTGGATTAAAGGCCAAACTTCATGTCTGGAGGAAACCTGGTTCCATCCCTACAGTAAAGCATGGTGGTGGCAGCATCATTCTGTGTGGGTTGTTCAGCAACAGGGACTGGGAGACTAGTCAGGATCGAGGGAAAGATGAAAGGAGTGAAGCACAGAGAGATCCTTGATGAAAACCTGCTCAAGAGCGCTCAGGACCTTAGACTGGGGAGAATGTTCACCTTTCAACAGGACAATGACCCTAAGCACACAGTCAAGACAACATAGAAGTGGCTTTGGGACAAGTCTCTTAAAGTGGCCAATCCATAGCCCTGACTTGAACCTTTTGAACATCTTTGGAGAGACCTTAAAATAGCTGTGCAGCGACGCTCCCCATTCAACCTGACAGAGCTTGAGAGGATCTGCAGAGAAGAATGGGAACAACTCGCAAAAAACAGGTGTGCAAAGCTTGTAGCATCATACACAAGAAGACTCAAGGCTGTATTCACTGCCAAAGGTGCGTCAACAAAGTACTGAGAAAAGGGTCTGAATAGGGTATGAAAATGTAATATTTCAGTTTAATTTTTTTTATACATTTGCTAAAAAACTGGTTTTGCTTTGTCATTATTGGGTATTGTGTGTAGATTGATGACGGGGGAAAAAACAATGGAATCAACTTTAGAATGAGGCTGTAACGTAACAGAATGTGGAAAATTCAAGGGGTCTGAATACTTTCCGAATGCACTGTAGATGCTACAAACACAGGGTTAGCAACATTAGAACGAGAAGAACTGTGGCATTCTGATACAAAACACTCACATTAACAACATGTGTATTACAGAGCACGAGCAGGCAAAACAGCTGAAAGGTACCTCATTTGTTGTTGTTGTCGACCTACCAGTGACGGTTGAAGGGAGGTCTCCAGGTGTTGTCAATGACCCACTTACTGATGTGATGGGTGCAGCTGTAACCGTTGTTGTCGATGCACCAGTGACGGTTGCCGTGGGTTCACCAGCTGTTGTCAACACACCAGTGATGGTTGTAGTGGGTTCACCAGTTGTTATCGACACAACAGTGATGGTCGTAGTGGGTTCACCAGATGTTGTCAATGGACCAGTAACGGTTGTCGTGGGTTCACTAGTAGTTGTCGATGCATCAATGACGGTTGTAGTGGGTTCAACAGTTGTCGTCAACACATCCATGACGGTTTTAGTGGGTGCTGCAGTAACAGTAGTTGTTGGTGCATCACTTGTTGTCGACACACCAGTGACGTTTGTAATGGGTACAGCTGTAAACGTAGTTGTCGACACACCAGTGACGGTTGTAGTTGGTGGAGCTGTAACCATTGTTGTCAAAGCACCAGTTATGGTTAAAATGGATACAGCTGTAACCATTGTTGTTGATGAATCAGTGAGAGTTGTAGTGGGTGCAGCTGTAGTAGTAGTTGTTGATGCATCACTCATTGTTGACACACCAGTGACGGTTGCCGTGGGTTCACCAGTTGTTGTCAACACACCCATGATGGTTGTAGTGGGTTCACCAGTTGATGTCAATGCACCAGTTACGTTTGTAATGGGTACAGCTGTAACCGTTGTCGTTGACACACGAGTGATGGTTGTAGTGGGTTCACCAGTTGTTGTCAACACACCATCGACGGTTGTAGTGGATTCAGCAGTTGTTGACGACACACGAGTGGCGGTCGTAGTGAGTTCACCAGATGTTGTCAATGGACCAGTAACGGTTGTCGTGGGTTCACCAGTTGTCGATGAACCAGTAACGGTTGTCGTGGGTTCACCAGTTGTCGATGAACCAGTTACTGTTGTAGTGGGTTCACCAGTTGTCATCAACAAACCCATGACAGTTGTAGTGGGTGCTGCAGAGACAGTAGTTGCTGGTGCATCACTTGTTGTCGACACACCAATGACAGTTGAAGTGAGTTCTCCAGTTGTTGTCAGTGCACCAGTTACGTTTGTAATGGGTACTGCTTTAACTGTTGTTGTCGACACACCAGTGACGGTTGTAGTTGGTGACGCTGTAACCGTTGTTGTCAAAGCACCAGTTACGGCGAAAATGGATACAGCTGTAACCATTGTTGTTGATGAATCAGTGAGAGTTGTAGTGAGTGCAGCTGTAGTAGTAGTTGTTGATGCACCACTCATTGTTGACACACCGGTGACGGTTGCCGTGGGTTCACCAGTTGTTGTCAACACACCAGTGATGGTTGTAGTGGATTCACCAGTTGTTGTTGATGAATCAGTTTTGGTTGTAGTGGGTTCACCAACGGTTGTTGATGAATCAGTGACAGTTGTAGTGGGTGCAGCTGTAACCGTTGTTGTCAACACACCGGTGACGTTTGCCGTGGGTTCACCAGTTGTTGTCGACACACCAGTGATGGTTGTAGTGGGTTCACCAATGGTTGTTGACCCACCAGTGACTGTTGAATTGGGTTCATCAGTAGTTGTCGACACACCAGTGATGAATGTATTTGGAGCCGCTGTAATCGCTGTTGTCAATGCACCTGTTACGGTTGTAATGGGTTCATCTGTAACTGTTAATGTCGACACACCAGTGATTGTGGTAGTGGGTTCACCAGTTGTCGTCAACACATCCATGGCGGTTGTAGTGGGTGCTGCAGAGACAGTAATTGTTGGTGCATCACTTGTTGTCAACACACCGGTGACAGTTGAAGTGAGTTCTCCAGTTGTTGTCAGTGCACCAGTGACGTTTGTAATGGGTACAGCTGTAAACGTTGTTGTCGACACACCAGTGACGGTTGTAGTTGGTGGAGCTGTAACCATTGTTGTCAAAGCACCAGTTACGCTTAAAATGGATACAGCTGTAACCATTTTTGTTGATGAATCAGTGATAGTTGTAGTGGGTGCAGCTGTAGTAGTAGTTGTTGATGCACCACTCATTGTTGACACACCGGTAACGGTTGCCGTGGGTTCACCAGTTGTTGCCGGCACACCAGTGATGGTTGTAGTGGGTTCACCAGTTGTTGTTGACCCACCAGTGACAGTTGAATTGGGTTCATCACTTGTTGTCGACACACCAGTGGCGGTTGCAATGGGTTCACCAGTTGTTATCGACACAACAGTGATGGTCGTAGTGAGTTCACCAGATGTTGTCAATGGACCAGTAACGGTTGTCGTGGGTTCACTAGTAGTTGTCGATGCATCAATGACGGTTGTAGTGGGTTCACCAGTTGTCGTCAACACACCCATGACGGTTGTAGTGGGTGCTGCAGAGACCGTAGTTACTGGTGCATCACTTGTTGTCGACACACCGGTGACAGTTGAAGTAAGTTCACCAGTTGTTGTCAATGCACCAGTTACGTTTGTAATGGGTACTTCTGTAAACGTTGTTGTTGACACACCAGTGACGGTTGTAGTTGGTGGAGCTGTAACCGTTGTTGTCAAAGCACCAGTTACGGCGAAAATGGATACAGCTGTAACCATTGTTGTTGATGAATCAGTGAGAGTTGTAGTGGGTGCTGCAGTAACAGTAGTTGTTGATGCACCACTCATTGTTGACACACCAGTGACAGTTGAAGTACGTTCACCAGTTGTTGTTGATGCTCCAGTGATGTTTGTTGTGGGTACAGCTGTAAACTTTGTTATCGACACACCACTGATGGTTGTACTTGGTTCACCAGTTGTTGTCGACACACCATCGACGGTTGTAGTGGATTCAGCAGTTGTTGTCGACACACGAGTGGCGGTCGTAGTGGGTTCACCAGATGTTGTCAATGGACCAGTAACGGTTGTCGTGGGTTCACCAGTTGTTGATGAACCAGTTACTGTTGTAGTGGGTTCACCAGTTGTCGTCAACACACCCATGACAGTTGTAGTGGGTGCTGCAGTAACAGTAGTTGTTGATGCATCACTTGTTGTCGACACACCAGTGACAGTTGAAGTAAGTTCACCAGTTGTTGTCAATGCACCAGTTACGTTTGTAATGGGTAGTGCTGTAACCGTTGTTGTCAATACACCAGTGATGGTTGTAGTGAGTTCATCAGTTGTTTTCGGTGCACCAGTAACGTTTATAGTGGGTTCACCACTTGTTGTCGACACACTTGTGATGGTTGTAGTGGTTGCTGTAGTAACAGTAGTTGTTGATTCGTAACTTGTTGTCGACACACCAACAATGGCTGAAATACGTTCACCAGTTGTTGTTGATGCTCCAGTGACGTTTGTAGTGGGTACAGCTGTAAACTTTGTTGTCGACACACCAGTGACTGCTCTAGTGGATTCACTAGTTATTGTCAATGAACCAGTGACGGTTTCAGTGGGTTCACTAGTTGTTGATGCACCACTCATTGTCGACACACTGGTGACGGTTGTAGTGGGTTCACCAGTTCTTGTCGATAAGCCACTCGTTGTTATTGCACTGGTAAGAGTTTTTGTGGCTGCAAAAGGTAAGTAAAAGAAAAAGGAAACACGATCAAATAAAAATATGACGAGTGTTTGTTGCCCTGTAATGTAATGACACATGATACAATGGTGTACAAAATGCACGGCGTACAAACTGTTCATTTACCAGATAATAGGATATAATAAATACATGTGTTTACCTGTGCTGTTGACTGTCACTGAGGAGGGGTCAATGTCCAAAGCTGTGATGTTATGCGCAGCATTTATCAAAACAGTGCCAATCTCTGTGATATTAGGGACAGAGGGGGAGCTGAATGCTAAATTCATAGTATTGATGATGGATCCAGAGCTGAAAATAAATGAGAGATAACATGTTAGATAGAAAGTGAGATCAATTTAAATCAACATACATCATGTAATGCAAAAAAGATCACCTGAATTCTGTCACAGTCAAACTGTTGAAAGAGGTGAAAGCCGATCGATAGAAAGGTTCAAGCTGGAAGGAAAAACAAGAAACAGATTAAGTTTAAACAACTTACTGTCAATTAAAAGCTGACTGTATTACTGTAATCTACCCCTTTCTTTTGGACATTCACATCTTCATTGTTTTGGGAGGCTCACCTGAGTTTTAATCAGTAATGCTCGGGTTTGAAAGGCCTGAGATGATGGGTTTGATAGGTCAGAGGTAAATGTCTCTCTGGACCTGAACACCACAGGAACCCTAGTGATTGCAGCAGCGGTGGTTGCAGCTGTTGTGGCTGTGATGATGGCAGTAGTGATGACAGGAGTAGCTGTTGTAGTTGGGCTGGCATTTGATGCGCTAGTGACAGTTGTTGTGGGTGCAGCTGTAGCAGTAGTTGTTGATGGACCACTCGTTGACGACACACCAGTGAATATTGTAGTGCGTTCACCAGTTGTTGTCAACACACCAGTGACGGTCATAGTGGGTTCACCAGGTGTTGTTGTTGACTCAGTGACGGATGTAGTGGGTTCACCAGGTGTTGTTAATGAATCAGTGACGGATGTAGTGGGTTCACCAGGTGTTGTTGTTGACTCGGTGACGGATGTAGTGGGTTCACCAGCTGTAGTTGATGAATCAGTTACTGTTATAGTGGGTTCACCAGCTGTAGTTGATGAATCAGTTACTGTTATAGTGGGTTCAGAAGTTATTGTTAATGAATCAGTGACGGTCGTAGTGGGTTCACCAGGTGTTGTTGTTGATGCTCCAGTGATGTTTGTAGTGGGTGCAACTGTAACCGTTATTGTTGACACACCAGTCATGGTTGTAATGGGTTCACCAGTTGTTTTCGACCCACGAGTGTCGGTCATAGTGGGTTCACCAGTTGTTTTCGATTCACCACTGACCATTGTTGTGTTTTCACTAGTAGTTGTTGATGCATTAATGTCAGTTGTAGTGGGCTCCCCAGTTGTGGTCGACGCAGCAGGGACTCTTGTAGTGTGTTCACCAGTAGTGGTCGATGATCCTATTACTGTTATAGTGGGTTGCCCAGTTTCTTTTGACTCAGTGATGGATGTATTTTGTTCCCCAGTTGTTGTTGATGAATCAGTGACGTTTGCAGTGGGTTCACCAGTTACTATCGACACATCAATGATGGTTGGAGTGGGTTCACCTGTTATTGTTGATGAATCAATGACTGTTGCAGCTGCTTCCGTTGCTGTCAACAACACCGGTGACGGTTGTAGCGGCTTCACTGGTAGTTGTTGTTGCATCAGTGACGGTTGTAGCGGGTTCGCTAGTTGTTTTTGGTGAATCATTGACGGTTGTAGTGTGTTCACCAGTTGTTGTCGATGCGCCAGACACGGTTGTAGTGGGTTCACCAGTTGTATTTGTTGATTTAGTGGTGGTTTTAGTTGTTTTTGTTGATTTAGTGGTGGTTTTAGTGGGTTCACCAGTTGTTTTTGTTGGTTTAGTGGTGGTTTTAGTGGGTTCACCAGTTGTTTTTGTTGACTCAGTCGTGGTTTTAGTGGGTTCATCAGTTGTTTTTGTTGACTCAGTCGTGGTTTTAGTTGCTTCACCAGTTGTTTTTGTTGGTTTAGTGGTGGTTTTAGTGGGTTCACCAGTTGTTTTTGTTGACTCAGTCGTGGTTTTAGTGGGTTCACCAGTTGTTTTTGTTGGTTTAGTGGTGGTTTTAGTGGGTTCACCAGTTGTTTTTGTTGATTTAGTGGTGGTTTTAGTGGGTTCACCAGTTGTTTTTGTTGACTCAGTCGTGGTTTTAGTGGGTTCATCAGTTGTTTTTGTTGATTCAGTGGTGGTTTTAGTGGGTTCATCAGTTGTTTTTGTTGATTTAGTGGTGGTTTTAGTTGCTTCACCAGTTGTTTTTGTTGATTTAGTGGTGGTTTTAGTGGGTTCACCAGTTGTTTTTGTTGACTCAGTCGTGGTTTTAGTGGGTTCACCAGTTGTTTTTGTTGATTTAGTGGTGATTTTAGTTGCTTCACCAGTTGTTTTTGTTGATTTAGTGGTGGTTTTAGTGGGTTCACCAGTTGTTTTTGTTGACTCAGTCGTGGTTTTAGTGGGTTCACCAGTTGTTTTTGTTGATTTAGTGGTGGTTTTAGTGGGTTCACTAGTTGTTTTTGTTGATTTAGTGGTGGTTTTAGTGGGTTCACCAGTTGTTTTTGTTGACTCAGTCGTGGTTTTAGTGGGTTCATCAGTTGTTTTTGTTGATTCAGTGGTGGTTTTAGTGGGTTCATCAGTTGTTTTTGTTGATTTAGTGGTGGTTTTAGTTGCTTCACCAGTTGTTTTTGTTGATTTAGTGGTGGTTTTAGTGGGTTCACCAGTTGTTTTTGTTGATTTAGTGGTGGTTTTAGTGGGTTCACCAGTTGTTTTTGTTGACTCAGTGGTGGTTTTAGTGGGTTCACCAGTTGTTGGTGGTGAATCAGTGACGGTTGTAGCGGTTCACCAGTTTTTGTCGATGCGTCAATGACGGTTGTAGTGGGTTCACCAGTTGTTTTTGATGACTCAGTGATGGTTGTAGTGGCTGCGGCTTTAACAGTAGTTGGTGATGCGTCAATGACAGTTGTAGAGGGTTCACCAGTTACTGTCGACGCATCAATGACGGTTGTGGAGGGTTCACCAGTTGTTGTTGATGAATCATTGACAGCGGTAACGGTTGCGGTTGTAGGATTCATTGTAATGACCACTATTGTTCAGCAAAAACAGAGGCACATTTAGTTTATTAAAATAATAACAATGACATCATACATATCCAATCCAAAATGTCTAATTCTGTTGAATACACGTCCCTTACCCATTAAAAGGAGCACTGTTGATGTAACGTGGTATACACTCATCTTATGTATTCTTTGAAAATGATGATCTAAAGACATAAATATACAATTAAATGGATTTGGTTAAAGCACAACAACTGTTCAAAATGAAAGAGGTAAACTAATACCATGAAAATATGACCTACAGTGCCTGTTACGTATTAGCTACCTCCACATATAACCTGCTCCATCACTAGCTCAACACAAATATATCCAAATAGTACATGATTTCACTAATCAAATCAGATTCCCACGTCAGTCAATACCCAAATAAAATAAAATACATATTTTGCAGATGTTATAGCAGGGGCAGTGACATGCTTATGTTGTTAGCTCCAACAGTGCAGTAATACCTAACAATAAACGTGACCCCCACCCCCCCCCAAAAAAAGAAAGAAAGAAATTAAGAAATATCAGAATGAGCCGTGTCAGAGTCCGGAATATGTAATCGTATGTATAGACAGTATGGACAACATATGAATAGAAAAGGTGTGTACAGCAGTAGTTATATAGGATGAGCCTAGAATAAAGTACAGTTCATAACCTCCTCCTACAATTCATCCAAAGTGAAAATGCTGCCCCCTATCCCTAAAAAGATATACCGCAAATCCATTTTTCTGGACACTGAAAGAAGTCAGCCTAAGTATTTTGGTTTCATTTTGTTAAGACATTCCAGGAGTGGACTTTTAACAAGCAGATTATGGAGGAATACTTTTTAAATCTCTAAATACAAAAACATATATAATTTTTTTTGCATTTTTTAGTTGTTGTATTTTTTCAAATGTTATATTGAATACAAATTTGACAACATATAAACAATTCCCTCAGTAAAAGTCTGATGTTATCTATAGATAATCACACAAACTTTGGTAATCACACCCTGATCTGTTTCACCTGTCTTTATGCTTGTCTCCACCCCCTGCAGGTATCGCCAATCTTCTCCATTCTCCCCAGTGTATTTATACCTGTGTTCTCTGCTTGTCTGTTGCCAGTTAGTTTTGTTTCATGAAACCTACCAGCGGTTTTCCCCATGCCCCTGTCTGGTCTAGTTCCTGATTTCTAGTTTTTCCCAGTTTTGACCTTTCTGCCTGCCCTGACCCTGAGCCTGCCTGCCGTTCTGTACCTTGCCACACGACACTGGATTATTATAATTATTATTACTATTATTATTATTACATTTCAGGTGCAATTTAAACGTAGGCCACTAGCAGTGTATGTGCAAAGATTTAGGCTGATCCAATGAACCATTGCATTTCTGTTGAAAATGTTGTTTCAAGACTGCCCAAATGCGCCTAATTGGTTTATTATTAACTTTGCCCTCTCCTTATACAATAGCATGGTATTCTTTCACTGTAATATCTACTGTAAATTGGACAGTGCAGTTAGATTAACAAGAAGTTTTGTTTTCTGCCAATATCAGATATGTCTATGTCCTGTTAAATGTTCTTGTTACTTACAACCTCATGCTAATCGCGTTAGCCTACGTTAGCTCAACCGTCCCGCGGTGGTCCCACCCATCCTGTATAGGTTTTTAATGTGTGGGGGTACAGGTTAGTCGAGGTAATTTGGACATATAGGTGTAAAGTGATAATAAACAGCGAGTAGCAGCAGTGTAAAAACAAAGGGTGGGGGGGTCAATGCAAATAGTAAGGGTGGCCATTTGATTAATTATCCAGCAGTCTTATGGCTTGGGGGTGAAAGCTATTAAGGAACATTTTGCACCTAGACTTGGCGCTCCGGTACCGCTTGCCATACAGTGTTTGTTTACATTTACTTTACAAAATTGGAAAAACAAGCATATATTTTGCATCTGATGGGCTACGACAGTTGAACTAAGCTCATAGGGCATTTATTAGTTATATTCTTTAAAAATCAACAGGTTCATTCATTTATAGGTCAACAAATGTATGTAGCAACTGCAGTTTGCTCCTAAACCCAAAATACAAGGTTTAGGAGCACCAGAATAAAACAAAATAAGATTGAGATATATCCTACATTGGATCTATATGAATCCTAGTTACTTTTGAAGCTCATCTCCATTTTCTTAACTTTCTGTGACACCACAGGTTTGCATACTACTGAGGCTGAGGGACAGCGAAGAAATCATTATAACTATTATTATCTGGGTGATTTTTTTTCTTCTTCTAAGGGCACTGGTGCTCCCAAATAAAAATGTCAGGTAGCACAGCAACATATGTAGGAGCATATGTCCCTAAAACGGTAGCACACTGTAGATCCCTGATAAGTAGATGCATTTTTTATTTATTTCAGCCTGTGGTGGATGGCCATAAAAAAACTAAATAAGGTATCTGAGATATTCTATAAAATAACATAATTTCAAAGGTATTGTACTTATACAATGCATAAGGACCCTTTTCTATATGATTGACAGAAAATGTATTTAAAAGTGAGTTTACAGACGGAAAATAATGAAAATAGTACAAATGTGGCTTATTATAATGAATATTCAAATACTTACCCATTATTGTGAAATAGAAATTCTGTTGATTCTAAAATGTCTTATTGGTTGATTTTATAATTTCGTAATACATATATGACTAGAGCTACACCAAGTTCTATGCATCCAGTATCTATAGTGCAATATTCAGAAGTTAAGGAGTAGTTTGTCTTAGAATCCGTGTTGCACCCTTAGATGACTTAATCTTGACTGTGGGCACTTATATAAGGTAATGTGGTATGACGTGATATGAGGTACTGTAGTGGTGACCAATCTGTTCCTTGTCTCATGTCTACGATGTATTGTTAATGCATTCCTTTTAACTGCCAAGACCTGTTCTCTACTTCCGTGTAAAGGTCATTAGGCTAGAGCAAAACACCAAGCATATTGTGACATTAGGGATGCCAATCAATAAATACATTAGAAAAGTAACACATGAAAAACACTACTTTTGTCACAGTTAGTTTGCACCTATTGTATAAAATCAGATGTCCTAGAATCTAGGCATGAATAATATATTACAATACAAATTAATCCACTAAACATTACAAACGTAAAGTTGGCAGCATCTAAATTAAAGTGTCTCTCCAGTCTTCTGTTCAGTTCCTTCATCACCTGATGTAAAAACTCAACAATCTCTGAAGGACCAAATTAAATCAAACCGAATTTTATTGGTCACATACCAAACAAATCAAATTGTATTTGTCATATCTGCCGAATACAACAGGTGTAGACCTTACAGTGAAATGCTTACTTACCATCCTTTAACCAACAATGCAGTTTAAAAAAAAATACCTACAAAAAATAAGAAATAAAAGTAACAAATAAGTAAAGAGCAGCAGTAAAATAACAATAGCGAGGCTGTATACAGGGGGTACCGGTACAGAGTCAATGTGGAGGCTATATACAGGGGGTACCGGTACAGAGTCAATGTGGAGGCTATATACAGGGGGTACCGGTACAGAGTCAATGTGGAGACTATATACAGGGGGTACCGGTACAGAGTCAATGTGGAGGCTATATACAGGGGGTACCGGTACAGAGTCAATGTGGAGGCTATATACAGGGGGTACCGGTACAGAGTCAATGTGGAGGCTATATACAGGGGGTACCGGTACAGAGTCAATGTGCGGGGCCAAAAGTTAGTTGAGGTAATTGAGGTAATATGTACATGTAGGTAGAGTTTTTAAAGTGACTATTCATAGATAATAAACAGAGAGTAGCAAGAGCGTGAAAGAGGGTGGGGGGGGGGGGGGGGGGGGGGGGTCAATGCATATAGTCTGGGTAGCCATTTCATTAGAGGTTCAAGAGTCTTATGGCTTGGGGGTAGAAGTTGTTTAGAAGCCTCTTGGACCATGACTTGGCGCTCGGGTACCACTTGCCGTGAGGTAGCAGTGAGAAGAGTCTATGACTAGGGTGGCAAGGCCTTCCTCTGACACCGCCTGGTATAGTGGTCCTGGATGGCCCAGTGATGTATTGGGCCGTACGCACTGCCCTTTGTAGGGCATTGCGGTCGGAGGCCGAGCAGTTGCCATACCAGGCAGTGATGCAACCCGTCAGGATGCTCTCGATGGTGCAGCTGTAGAACCTTTTGAGGATCTGAGGTCCTATGCCAAATCTTTTCAGTACCCCGATGGGGAATAGGTTTTGTTGTGCCCTATTCAAGAATGTCTTGGTGTGTTTGGACCATGTTAGTTTGTTGGGGATGTGCACACCAAGGAACTTGAAACTGTCAACCTGCTCCACTACAGCCCCGTCGATGAGAATGCTTGACCCTCCTTTCCTGTAGTCCACGATCATCTCCTTTGTCTTGATCACGTTGAGGAAGAGGTTGTTGTCCTGGCACCACACGGCCAGGTCTCTGACCTCCCTATAGGCTGTCTCGTCATTGTTGGTGATCAGGCCTACCATTGTTGTGTTATCGGCAAACTTAATGATGTTGTTGGAGTCTTGATTGGCCATGCATTCATTGGTTAACAGGGAGTAGAGTTGGGGACTGAGCACGCACCCCTGAGGGGCCCCTGTGTTGAGGATCACTGTGGAAGATGTGTTGTTACCTACCCTTACCACCTGGGGGCGGCCCGTCAGGAAGTCTAGGATCCAGTTGCAGAGGGAGGTGTTTAGTCCCAGGGTCCTTAGCTTGGTGATGAGCTTAGAGGGTAGCAAGAGCGTGAAAGAGGGGGGGGTGTCAATGCATATAGTCTGGAGCATACAGTAGACTGCATACAGTAGAATGCAACCGATTGCAATTCACAACGTTGACACATATGAATATTACATGATCATATTTAATGATGATGACAATGATACTACTGAAAAACCTGTATCCATGGACATAGTAGTAGCTGTTGAGTTTAAGAGTAATACTTGGGTATATGATGCTTGGGTATTTGAAGTTCTGATATTTGAGATTTGATTATTTGATGCTAAGAGTGCGGATGCAGGCACTATCGTGTTGAACGCTGAGCTGTAGTCAATGAATAGTATTCTCACATCTTCCCTGTGACCTGTCCTGTCTGGAACTGCGAGGAGTAACAAAGTAATCTACATGGCTAGCTAGCATGACAAAGACCAAAGCCGGTGGGAATACCGTTGAGGACAGTGGTGTCTCTCTATCACACATTAAGGATATTTTAACTTTTTATGGCTGCAGGGGCAGTATTGAGTAGCTCTGTTTAAGGTGCCCATTTCAAACGGCCTCGTACTCAATTCTTGCTCGTACAATATGCATATTATTGTTATTATTGGATAGAAAACACTCTCTAGTTTCTATAGCCGTTTGAATTATGTCTCTGAGTGGAACAGAACTCATTCTACAGCACTTTTCCTGATATGGTGTGAGATTTCAGACATCTTGGCCCCTGCTCCCAGGTCAGTTCATAAGTCCCTGTGAAGGCTATGATGCTACAAACACTGCCTACGCCTTCCTCTAGATGTCAGTAAGAGGTGACAATTTGAATGGAGTCGATTGCGCAATCAGGGCCTGTATAAAACGACAAAGACCGGATGTACCGTTCTTTTCCTGCTGCGCCTGACGCACGATGTACGTTGGACCTGCTCTCTTTCCAAGCTTGGGTTTAGCCAGTAATATTTCGCCGGTCATGTTTTTACTCGTTATAGGTGTTAAAGACATCATAAGGTAGTTAATTTAAACCGTTTTATAGCAATTTATATCCGTTTAGTGCGATTTTGAGGCAATTCTTGGTGATGCACTTTGAAGCTTTGGGCACGTTTCCAGTACCGGTCGAACGTTAGTGGGCATTTCGACGGACAAGCGGACATCTTTCGACCAAAAGAAGATTAGACCCAAGAAAGGATACATTGCCCAAGATTCTGATGGAAGATCACCTCATAGTAAGAAATATTTAAGATGATAAATCGTTGTTCTGTCGAAAAATTTTAAACGCATATTCCGCCATTTTCTTTGGTATAGCTTCGCTTGGCGAACCCTGTATTGCACAGTAAGGATAATTTTAGAAATGTAATTCAGCGATTGCATTAAGAACTAATTTGTCTTTCGATAGCTGTCCAACTTATATTTTTTTAGTCAAGTTTATGAATAGTTAATCATGAGACAAGATCACTGTCAAATATGGCGCCCGACATTTTCAGGCTAGTTTTGCTAGTTTTGTCATTGTATAACCACGTTTTTTTGTGGCTAAATATGCACATTTTCGAACAAACTCTATATGTATGTTGTAATATGATGTTACAGGAGTGTCATCGGAAGAATTCTGAGAAGGTTAGTGAAAAAATTAATATATTTTGGCGATGATTACGTTATCGCTCTCTTTGGCTTGAATCGATGCTCTGGTAACGTTTGCACATGTGGTATGCTAATATAACGATTTATTGTGTTTTCGCTGTAAAACACTTAGAACATCTGAAATATTGTCTGAATTCACAAGATCTGTGTCTTTCCATTGCTGTGAGCTGTGTATTTTTAAGAAATGTTTTATGATTAGTAATTAGGTAATACACGTTGCTCTGTGTATTTATTCTAGTCGAGTTGTGATGGTGGGTGCAATTGTAAACTATGATTTATACCTGAAATATGCACATTTTTCTAACAAAACCTATCCTATACAATAAATATGTTATCAGACTGTCATCTGATGAGGTTTTTTCTTGGTTAGTGGCTATCAATATCTTTATTTGGCCGAATTGGTGATAGCTACTGGTGGAGAGAAAAAATGGTGGACAAAGAAAAATGGTGTCTTTTGCTAACGTGGTTAGCTAATAGATTTACATATTTTGTCTTCCCTGTAAAACATTTTAAAAATCTGAAATGGTGGCTTTATTCACAAGATCTGTATCTTTCATTTGGTGTCTTGGACTTGTGATTTAATGATATTTAGATGCTACTATTTAATTGTGACGCTATGCTAGCGATGCTAATCAGTGTGGGGGGGGGTGGGGGATGTTGTCATAGGTGTACCGACCTCGGGCTTGCAGCCATAAGAGGTTTTAAAAGAACAAAACTAGAGATCTAAAAGCAGTAGTTACAACAACAAGAAAATAGCTTCAAGTGTTTTGCCCAAATACTCGTGGATTCAACTAATAAAAGAATGGACGACCTGACCAGAGAGGTCCAGGACCTGAAGAACAGTTTGCAGTTCTCCCAGGGTCAGCTCAATGAGTTGAAACAGGAGAACAGAGAGTTTCAGGACCTGAAGAACAGTTTGCAGTTCTCCCAGGGTCAGCTCAATGAGTTGAAACAGGAGAACAGAGAGTTCCAGGACCTGAAGAACAGTTTGCAGTTCTCCCAGGGTCAGCTCAATGAGTTGAAACAGGAGAACAGAGAGTTCCAGGACCTGAAGAACAGTTTGCAGTTCTCCCAGGGTCAGCTCAATGAGTTGAAACAGGAGAACAGAGAGTTCCAGGACCTGAAGAACAGTTTGCAGTTCTCCCAGGGTCAGCTCAATGAGTTGAAACAGGAGAACAGAGAGTTCCAGGACCTGAAGAACAGTTTGCAGTTCTCCCAGGGTCAGCTCAATGAGTTGAAACAGGAGAACAGAGAGTTCCAGGACCTGAAGAACAGTTTGCAGTTCTCCCAGGGTCAGCTCAATGAGTTGAAACAGGAGAACAGAGAGTTCCAGGACCTGAAGAACAGTTTGCAGTTCTCCCAGGGTCAGCTCCATGACTTTAATCAGGAGAACGGCAAGATGACAGCAATCTGTAAGTCATTGAGAGAGAACATCCAAGGCAGAACAATATGGTTTGTGGACGGAGTTGCAGAATCTCCACATGAGAAGTGGACGTGGTTGCAGGTTTCTTTTGTCTGAGGACAAAGTGAGGTAATTAATCTCAGAGAAATTGAAGATGGACCATTGAAGATTGAGGTGGAGTGTGCCCACAAGACTAGAAAACCGACCACCGGCCCAGGTCGATAGTGGTCAAGTTCCTGAGGTTCATAAACAAGGTAGCTATTCTGCAAAGAACTTGAGAGCAACATATATCTTCCTCAACGAGGAAAATCCTGAAGCTGTGTGCCAGAAGAGGAAAGAACTCATCCCAGCCATGAAATCTGCCATAGAGCGTGCTAACATTGCTTACATCCACGATGACAGGCTCATTGTCCACCCTCCCTCCCAGAAGCCTGGATGGGATGAGAGAGCCAAGCCTATGGGTTCGTAGGTTCAACCCCGCAGCACACACACACACACACACACACACACACACACACACACACACACACACACACACACACACACACACACACACACACACACACACACACACACACACACACACACACACACACACACACACACACACACACACACACCAATTGATGAATGGACTGCTGAATGTATATTTTTTTCTCTTGCTTTGTTTGCTTTCTTCAGTATTATGTCTATCTCTGATTGGGTACCCAGGAAAGGACTGAAAAAAAGCTCAAATTAATATATAAGGTTCACGAAATCAATAACTTGCTAACGTCCGATAACATTCATATGTTAGCCATTTCTGAGACTCACTTAGATAAGTAATTTGGTAATACAGCAGTAGCAATACAAGGATATAACATCTATAGAAGAGACAGAAACACTTATGGGGGAGGTGTTGCTGTATATATTCAGAGCCATATCCCTGTAATGCTTGGAGAATATCTTATTTTAAGTGTTATTGAAGTGTTGTGGTTGCAGGTTCAACACATCTAAAGCCTTTTCTTTTGGGGGTGTTGCTATAGGCCACCAAGTGTGAAGACTGTCAGTATCTAAATAATATGTGTGAAATGCTTGATAGTGTATGTGATGTAAACCGAGAGGTCCACCTGCATATTGACTGGTTTTCATCAAGCTGTCCGCTTAGACAAAGCTTCTCACTGTAACCAGTGTCTCTAATCTGGTTCAGGTTATTAATCAACCTACCAGGGTGTTTTACAAGAGGAAACTTCTCACTGTAACCAGTGTCTCTAATCTGGTTCAGGTTATTAATCAACCTACCAGGGTGTTTTACAAGAGGAAGCTTCTCACTGTAACCAGTGTCTCTAATCTGGTTCAGGTTATTAATCAACCTACCAGGGTGTTTTACAAGGGGAAGCTTCTCACTGTAACCAGTGTCTCTAATCTGGTTCAGGTTATTAATCAACCTACCAGGGTGTTTTACAAGGGGAAGCTTCTCACTGTAACCAGTGTCTCTAATCTGGTTCAGGTTATTAATCAACCTACCAGGGTGTTTTACAAGAGGAAGCTTCTCACTGTAACCAGTGTCTCTAATCTGGTTCAGGTTATTAATCAACCTACCAGGGTGTTTTACAAGAGGAAGCTTCTCACTGTAACCAGTGTCTCTAATCTGGTTCAGGTTATTAATCAACCTACCAGGGTGTTTTACAAGAGGAAGCTTCTCACTGTAACCAGTGTCTCTAATCTGGTTCAGGTTATTAATCAACCTACCATGGTGTTTTACAAGAGGAAGCTTCTCACTGTAACCAGTGTCTCTAATCTGGTTCAGGTTATTAATCAACCTGTTTTCAAACACTCCAGGAAGAAGATCATCCAGATGTATCAATCACATTTTTAATAATACTATAGAGCTTTGTTCTGAAGCTGTATCTGTCCCCATTGGATACAGTGACCACAATATGGTGGCTATATCCAGGAAAGCCAAAGTTCCAACAGCTGGGCCTAAAATTGTGTATAAGAGATCATACAAAAGATGTAGCTGTGACTCTCATGTGGATGATGTCAAAAATATTTGTTGGTCTGAGCATCCAGACGCTGCACTTGATGCATTTATGAAATTGCTTCTTCCAATTATTGATAAACATGCACCTGTTAAGAGACTGAACGTTAGAACTGTTAAGGCTCCATGGATTGATGAGGAATTGAAAAACTGTATGGCTGAAAGAGATGGGGCAAAAGGAAGTGGCTAATAAGTCTGGCTGCACATCTGACTGGCTGACACACTGCAAATTGAGAAATGATGTCACTAAACTCAACAAAAAGAAGAAGAAACTGTATTATGAAGCAAGGATCAAAGATATAAAGAATGATGGGAAAAAAACTTTGGAGTACTTTCAATGAAATGATGGGTAGAAAGACAAATTCAACTCCATCTTTCATCCAATCAGATGGCTTATTCATCACAAAACCATTTGATGTTGGCAATTGTTTTAACAACTTTATTGACAAAGTGTGAAAACTAAGGCAGGAAATGCTGACAGCGAGCAGTGAGCCGTCATATTCATGCATAAAAAAAACAAATAATGAATGAAAAGCATCGCAGGTTTGAATTTTGTAAAGTTATTGTGGGAGAGGTAGACCAATTATTGTTATCGATTAATAATGACAAACCTGGCATTGACGACTTAGATGGAAAGATACTGAGGATGGTAGCTGACTCTATAGCCACTCCTATCTGTCATATCTTTAATCTGAGACTAGAGGAATGTCTTTGTCCTGAGTCCTGGAAGGAAACAAAAGTAATTCCGCTACCCAAGAGTGGTAAATCAGCCTTTACGGGTTCTAACAGCAGACCTATAAGCTTGCTGCCAGTTTGGCCAAATACAATGCTATTTCTCTGTAAACAAATGAACAACAGACTTTCAGCATATTGATAGAGAAGGGCACTCAACAAGTACTGCACTGACACAAATGACTGATGAATGGTTGAAAGAAGTTGATAAAAAGAAGATTCTGGAGAGCTGTACTGTTAGATTTCAGTGCACCCTTTGATATTATTGACCATAACCTGTTGTTGAAAAAAACATGTGTTATTGCTTTTCAACCTCTGCCATATCGTGGATTCAGAGCTTTTTATCTAATAGAACTCAAAGGGTTTTCTTTAAGGTCTGTTTTGGAATGGGTGGCCAGTAATAAACTGGTCCTGAACATCTCTAAAACTAAGAACATTGCATTTGGTACAAATCATTCCCTAAGTTCTAGACCTCAGCTGAATCTGGTAATGAATGGTGTGGCTGTTGAACAAGTTGAGGAGACTAAATTACTTGGCGTTACCTTAGATTGTAAACTGTCATGGTCAAAACATATAGATTCAATGGTTGTAAGATGGGGAGAGGTATGTCCGTAATAAAGAGATACTCTGCAAGGAAGTGCTGCAAGGAAAAACCTAGTTTACCTGCAGCTGGCCCAATGTAATCAGAGGGCTGATATAAATACTATGCATGCCAGTCTCTCTTGGCTAACAGTTGAGGAGAGACTGACTGCATCACTTCTTCTTTTTATAACATTAATGTTAATAAAAAAAATGAAAGAAATAAAGAAACATGAATGTGTTGAAAATCCCAAACTGTCTGCATAGTCAACTTACACACAGCTCTGACACACACTTACCCCAGCAGACATGCCACCAGGGGTCTTTTCACAGTCCCCAAATCCAGAACAAATTCAAGAAAGCGTACAGTATTCTATAGAGCCATTATTGCATGGAACTCTGTTCCATCTCATATTGCTCAAATAAACAGCAAACCTGGTTTCAATAAACAGATAAAGCAACACCTCACGGCACAACGCCTCTCCCCTATTTGACCAGGATAGTTTGTGTGTAGGTATTGATATCTAGGCTACGTGTGCCTTGTAAAAAAAATGATGTAGTTCTGTCCTTGAGCTGTTCTTTTCTATCAATGTTCTGTATTAAGTCATGTTTCATGTTTTGTGTGCAGACCCCAGGAAGTGTAGCTGCTACTTCTGCAACATCTAATGGGGATCCTAATAAAATACCAAAACATGTTGGAGACTGTATTTTTTTATGTGTTCACAGAGGCTGCAGTTTTGGACTATGAGTTGATCAAATCTACAGTTGACTCCTGAAAAACGGATGAAAAATCCACAACACCATTACACATTACTCCGGTGACAGCTTCAGTCACCAATACAAGATACCGGGAATTTAAAGCCGAGGTTGTAGATATGGCAGTGTCTTTTGACAAATTCCTAGGGGCTGAATTTATCTGTTTTTAGGGACTGTCAAATCCAACAATTGGGGAATCCTACTCTTGTTGTCTGTGTGCTAAATGTTGATGACAATTTATGGAAAATATGTTTGAAAAGGGTATTTTGTTTTTTAATTATATTGTAAATTGGAATGGTAAAGTTATGTCTTTCATGGAGTTATCAGAATTGTATGTGAAGGTCCAATTGATTACAGCATTGCAACCAATTGATTACAGCATTACTTAAAAATGGAGGAGGCAGGTGGCAGTGGGAGGAGGTAGGAAACTGGTCTGTCTGCATAATTTAAAGGATCAAAACTGGCGGAGGAATAAAAATAGTATCCAGTTTCCCATGAGGACCGGGATGTTGACAGCTGTGCCATACAGATTGCAAAATAGTTGGTGTACCGATTCCATGGTTCAGGGTGTATGAGTTGCTATATAAAACAACGCAAGATTCAAGACTTCGTGCTTTTCAGGTAAAAATTATTGTACAGAATTCTTGCCACCGACAGAATGTTGAATATTTTGACATACAATCATCACCACTCTGCAGATTTTGTTGTGAGGATACAGAATCAACATACCATTTGTTCTGGTAGCCTGTTTCTGGTCTCAGGTTCAGGAATGGCTGAAAAAGCATAATATGAATCTATAATTGACCCTAGAAATAGGATTGTTGGGAGATGTGGAGAGACCTGGTGTCACGACTTCCGCCGAAGTTGGTCCCTCTCCTTGTTCGGGCGGCGTTCAGCGGTCGACGTCACCGGTCCACTTTTCATTTTCCATTTGTTTTGTCTTCATTATTGTAAAGGGTCGATGTGCAGCAGGTAGGACAGAGTCAGGCGCAGGACACAGAGGATGAGTAATAATAGACTTTTACTCAAGACGACAACAAAATAAATTCCATGCAGGGAAAACAATCCAGCTCACACACAGTAGCGACAGCTAAACACTGGACAAACACGCACAAAACCATGTGGGAATCAGAGGGTTAAATAGGGAATGAATAATGATGTAATGGAAACCAGGTGAGTACAATCAAGACAAAACAAATGGACAATGAAACATAGATCGGTAGCGGCTAGAAAACCGGTGACGTCGAGCGCCGAACGCCGCCTGAACAAGGAGAGGCACCAACTTCGAAGGAAGTCGTGACAATTGTACACACCTGGTTTCCATTCCCATAATTATATGTTCCTTATTTAACCTCTCTGGGACAGTGGGACGCTTGCGTCACCACCCACCCCCCACTGATTAGCATCGCTAGCATAGCGTCACAATTAAATAGTAGCATCTAAATATCATTAAATCACAAGTCCAAGACACCAAATGAAAGATACAGATCTTGTGAATAAAGCCACCATTTCAGATTTTTAAAATGTTTTACAGGGAAGACAAAATATGTAAATCTATTAGCTAACCACGTTAGCAAAAGACACCACTTTTCTAACTCCATCAGTTTCTTACTCCATCAGGTGCTATCACCAATTCGACCAAATAAAGATATAAATAGCCACTAACCAAGAAAAAACTTCATCAGATGATAGTCTGATAACATATTTATTGTATAGCATAGGTTTTGTTAGAAAAATGTGCATATTTCAGGTAGAAATCATAGTTTGCCATTGCAGCCACCATCACAAATCTCCCCAAAGCGACTAGAATTACTACAGAGAGCAACGTGTATTACCAATTTACTCATCATAAAACATTTCTTAAAAATACACAGCTCACAGCAATGGAAAGACACAGATCTTGTGAATTCAGACAATATTTCAGATGTTCTAAGTGTTTTACAGCGAAAACACAATAAATCGTTATATTAGCATACCACATATGCAAACGTTACCCGAGCATTGATTCAAGCCAAAGAGAGCGATATTGTTATCATCGCCAAAATATATTAATTTTTTCACTAACCTTCTCAGAATTCTTCCGATGACACTCCTGTAACATCATATTACAACATACATATAGAGTTTGTTCGAAAATGTGCATATTTAGCCACAAAAATCGTGGTTATAGAATGAGAATAGTAGCAAAACTGGTCTGAAAATGTCGGGCGCCATCTTTGAGAGTGATCTAGCCTAATCGATAACTAATCATAAACTTGACTAAAAAATACAGGGTTGACAGGAATCGAAAGACAAATTAGTTCTTAATGCAATCGCTGAATTACATTTCTAAAATTATCCTTACTGTGCAATACCGGGTCCGCCAAAGCGAAGCTACACAAAACAAAATGGCGATATATGCGTTTAACATTTTTCAACAGAACAGCGATTTATCATCATAAATAGTTCTTACTATGAGCTGTTCTTCCATCAGAATCTTGGGCAATGTATCCTTTCTTGGGTCTAATCGTCTTTTGGTCGAAAGATGTCCTCTTGTCCCGTCGAAATGGCCACTAACGTTCGACCGGTACTGGAAACGTGCCCAGCGCTTCAAAGTGCATCACAAAGAAATGCCTCAAAATCGCACTAAACGGATATAAATTGCTATAAAACGGTTTAAATTAACTACCTTATGATGTTTTTAACACCTATAACGAGTAAAAACATGACCGGCGATATAGAAGTGCCTAAACTATAGCTTGGAAGGAGGCCAGTCCCGACGTCCATCGTGCGTCAGGCGCATGAAGAAAAGAAAGCTACTTCCGCCTTGTGCTCTTTTATACAGGCCCTGATTGCGCAATCGACTCCATTCAAATTGTCACCTCTTACTGACATCTAGAGGAAGGCGTGGGCAGTGTTTGTATCCTCATAGCATTTACAGGGATTTTAAAACTGACCTGGGACCAGAGGCCAAGATTTCTGAAATCTCACTCCCTGTCAGGAAAAGTGCTGTAGAATGAGTTCTGTTCCACTCAGAGACATAATTCAAACGGCTATAGAAACTAGAGAGTGTTTTCTATCCAATAATAACAATAATATGCATATTGTACGAGCAAGAATTGAGTACTAGGCAGTTTAATTGGAGACCAATTTTCGCTAAGTCGAAACAGCACCCCCTATATCCCCAAGATTAACCCTCTGCTTCCTCCATGGTTTTGTGCGTGTTTGTTCATTGTAAGTTGGTCTGTATTTGTGAGCTTGATTATTTTCCTTCTTGGAATATTTGTTGTTTTGAGTAAAGTTATGTGAATTACTCGCCTTACCTGCTACACCAAGACGCCTTACACCTGGGGCCTCATTTATAAACATTGTGTAGGCACAAAAGAAGGCGTATGCAACTTTCTAAGCAAACTTTGGGATTTTTTTTAAAAAAACTTGACGGGAGAATGTGCGGTCCTCCACGGACACCTTGACCCACAGATACGCACATAAACTGGAGAAATTAGAAATTGCGACTTCGATGGCAGAAGGATGATACTCAAGAAACGCTTTGAAATTGATACCATTGTGTAAAATAAATAAAAATATTACCTCTCACATATTATATATGAAGAGTTCTCTGGAGGGCACACAAAAAAACACACAAAAAACATGATTTAGAATAATAAATACAAACGGAGATATCTGTTTTTGCAAAATAACCCCTCAAATATGTTGTACAGTTTAATCTTAATCGGGAATCGTGTTTAATTGGATATGTAATTACTAAACAATACTTGCATGTTATGAAACGTATTCTCATAAATAATAAGGTTAACAGTAGGACAAGTTACGTTTAAACTGATGCCATTGTCAATGCATCAGTCGGGCAGATACAGTTTCATATGTTGTTATCACATATTCGTTACGCAGAACTGTCAATTTGATTATGGCCCTGTCATTGTCAGCTACAATCAAGGTAATTCCCACACCTGAAGGTGTTACGCAATTGGGTAGCTTTGACAATCAAATGGGTTGTTATAAAAATGCATTCAATTACAATGCTTAATGATGCACAATGTCTGCATTGGCACTATTGGAAGATTTGGCGAATGGAAGAATTTGGAGAGAGCGAATTTTCAGAGACCAGCAAGATTTACTGGCCGATGATGATGATGATGAGTGGTTAATGAGCCGGTTACGATTACCAAGCGCTGTTCTCTTGGATCTCTGTGCTGTAGTGGGCCCAGCTTTACAGGGAAGCACCCACTTGGGTGGGTCTTGGGGGGGTGGAATTAATTAATTAGGTAATTTTTTCTTGTCGGGGGACTGTGGGGTGGCGGTCTCGAATGATTGAGTGGCAGCTCTCAGGGAACTGTGGGGGGGATCTTGATGGGCTGATGGCCTGGCGGTTGGGAGCTTTGGCAGGTGGCTGATAGGTCGCTGTTTCAGGTCCCCATTTTTGAGCAGGGTGTTGACCCTTGTTGCTTCTGTGGGTCACTCTGGATGGGAGTCTGTTGGATGACTGAATGTGGTGTAAATGTTGAGTGGCTTCACTGCAGGTAGATTGTCTGTTTTAATATTACATTTTTTTTTTTATGAAAAAAACATATACTTAAGGTCGGGAAAGTTGCACTGCCAGGAGACATTTCGTTGACCACAGCAGTGTTCAGTGTTGTCATTCTACCACATACTGTCACGATGGCATTGCTTGCCTGTGTAGTGTCCGAGGCATTTACAAGCGTTGGCTAGTCAGTTTTTTTTGACCAGGCTAAAGGCTTTGGCATCTTTTCGTCAGACCTGGGTGTGGGAACCATAGTTATAGTGCATGTTTGGAAACCTGTAGTTGCCACTGCAGAAGTTAATCTCTGACTTAGGTGGAGATTGATGCTGCCCATAAGATATTGGGAAAGTGGGGTTATGAGAGCATCTGGTAGTGGTGGTAGAGGAGGATATAGGATTAGTAACATCTTTAGCCTAGTAGTAGTAGTGGAGGAGGATTCATGATGAGTAACATCTTTGGCCTCTGTTTCTGAAGGACCAGTTCCATCTGATGGAGTACGAGAATCTGTTGTAATTTGAGATGGTTGAATCCTGTTTCCATTGATCATCCTTGAGAGGTTTCTACAACTTTATTGGAGTCCACCAGTGGTAAATTCAAATGATTAGACAGGGTTTGGAAAAAGGCCCACACCTGTCCATATCAGGTCCTACAGTTGACAGTGCATGTCAGAGCAAAAACCAAGCCAAGAGGTCGAAGGAAATGTTCGTAGAGCTCCAAGAGAGGATTGTGTCAAGGCACAGATCTAGGGAAGGGTACTAAAAAATGTCTGCAGCATTGAAGGTCCCCAAGAAAACAGTGGCCTTCATCATTCTTAAATGGAAGTCGATTGGAACCACCAAGACTTTTCCTAGAGCTGGCCACCCAGCCAAACTGAGCAGTCGGGGGAGATGGGCCTTGGTAAGGGAGGTGATCAAGAAACCCGATGGTCACTCTGACAGATCTCCAGAGTTCCTCTGTGGAGATGGAGGAACCTTCCAGATGGACAACTATCTCCATAGCACTACACCAATTAGGTCTTTATGGATGAGTGGCCAGACAGAAGCCAAAAGACACCTAAAGGACTCTTAGACCATGAGAAACAATATTATCTGGTCTGCTGAAACAAAGATTTAACTCTTTGGCCTTAATGTCAAGCGGCACGTCTGGAGGAAACCAGGCACCGCTCATCACCTGGTGAATACCATCCCTACGCTGAAGCATGGTGGTGGCAGCATCATGCTGTTTGGATGTTTTTTAGCGGCAGGGACAGGGAGACCAGTCAGGATCAAGGGAAAGATGAACGGAGAAAAGTACAGGGAGATCCTTGATGAACACCTGCTGGAAAGCGTTCATAACATATCTTAACATAGCTCTGAACATATTCTTGGGTTCTGACAACATTTAATATATACTCAGCAAAAAAAGAAATGTCCTCTCACTGTCAACTGCGTTTATTTTCTGCAAACTTAACATGTGTAAATATTTGTATGAACATAACAATATCCAACAACTGAGACATAAATTGAACAAGTTCCACAGACATGTGACTAACAGGAATGGAATAATGTGTCCCTGACCAAAGGAGAGGTCAAAATCAAAAGTAACAGTCAGTATCTGATGTGGCCACCAGCTGCATTAGGTACTTTAGTGCATGTCCTTCATATGGACTGCATCATATTTGCCAGTTGTTGCTGTGAGATGTTACCCCACTCTTCCACCAAGGCACCTGCAAGTTCCCAGACATTTCTGGGGGTAATGGCCCTAGCCCTCACCCTCCGATCCAACAGGTCCCAGACGTGCCCAATGGATTTGAGATCTGGGCTCTTCGCTGGCCATGGCAGAACACTGACATTCCTGTCTTGCAGGTAATCACGCACAGAATGAGCAGTATGGCTGGTGGCATTGTTATGCTGGAGGGTCATGTCAGGATGAGCCTGCAGGAAGGGTACCACATGAGGGATGAGGATGTCTTCCCTGTAACGCACAGCGTTGAGATTGCTTGCAATGACACCAAGCTCAGTCCGATGATGCAGTGACACACCACCCCAGACCATGACGGACCGTCCACCTCCAAATTGATCCTGCTCCAGAGTACAGGCCTCGGTGTAATGCTCATTCCTTCAACGATAAACACGAATCCGACCATCACCCCTGGTGAGACAAAACCGAAACTCGTCAGTGAAGAGCACTTTTTGGCAGTCCTGTCTGGTCCAGCGGTGGTGGGTTTGTGCCCATAGGCAACGTTGTTGCTGGTGATGTCTAGTGAGGATCTGCCTTACAACAGGCCTATTGCAGACAGTCTGAGCACTGATGGAGGGATTGTGCGTTCCTGGTGTATCTCGGGCAGTTGTTGCCATCCTGTACCTGTCCCGCAGGTGTGATGTTTGGATGTACCGATCCTTTGCCAGTCTTGTTACACATGGTCTGCTACTGCGAGGACGATCAGTTGTCCATCCTGTCTCCCTGTAGCGCTGTCTTAGGCATCTCACAGTACGGACATTGCAATATATTGCCCTGGCCACATCTTCAGTCCTCATGCCTCCTTGCAGCATGCCTAAGGCACGATCACGCAGAGGGGCAGGAACCCTGGGCATCTTTCTTTTGGTGTTTTTCAGAGTCAGTAGAACGGCCTCTTTAGTGTCCTAAGTTTTCAGAACTGTGACCTTAATAATTGCCTACCGTCTGTAAACTGTTAGTGTCTTAATGACCTTTCCACAGGTGCATGTTCAATAATTAATTGTTCATGGTTCATTGAACAAGCATGGGAAACAGTGTTTAAACCCTTTGCAATTAAGATCTGTGAAGCTATTTGGATTTTTACAAATTATCTTTGAAAGACAGTGTCCGGAAAAGGGACGTTTCTTTTTTTTCTGAGTTTATGTCACTGATGGAGTGCTGAGGTTTAGAGGGGGGAGAGCCATGGATTAGTGATAGAGGGGGGTTGAAGTCAGGTCAGGTCTCCTTAACTTCTTTGGAATAGGGGGTGGTATTTTGATGTCCAAATGAAAAGCGTGCCCAAAGTAAACTGCCTGCTTCTCAGGCCCAGAAGCTAGGATATGCATATAATTGGTAGATTAGGATAGAAAACACTCTAAAATAATGTCTGTGAGTATAACAGAACTGAAATGGCAGGCGAAACCCCGAGGACAAACCATCCCAAAAAAACAAAATTTCATCCTGCCACTGATTTCAATAGCTGGCACTTTTATAATAGTGTGAAATTGTGCCCGATTGCAGTTCCTAGGGCTTCCACTAGATGTCAACAGTCTTTAGAAAGAGTTTCAGACTGGTTTTTTGAAAAATTAGCCAGAAATTGTAGTTTTTCTAGGTGGCTCCCATTTTGGCTGAAGTGTTTCCAAAGGCGTGAATGAGAGCGCATTCTTTGGTATTTTTCTCCGGTAAAGACAATAACGATTCTCCGTCGTAAATTGTATCATTCATTGCGTATTAGGGTACCTATTGTTTGATTATAAACGTTGATGGACTTGTTTGGATAAGTTTATTGGTAACATTTGGGATTCATTTTGTAATCATTTTGAAGGAGGGAAACCGAGTGGATTATTGACTGAAGCGCGCCAGCTAAACTGAGTTTTTATGGATATAAAGAAGGACATTATCGAACAAAGGACCATTTGTAATGTAACTGGGACCTTTTGGAGTGCAAACAGAAGAAGATCTTCAAAGGTAAGGCATATATTATATCGCTATTTCTGACTTTCGTGTCGCAACTCCCTGGTTGAAAATGATTTGTTATGCATTTGTGTGCTGTCACGTTCCTGACCTTATTTCCTTTGTTTAGTCTTTGTTTAGTTGGTCAGGACGTGAGCTGGGTGGGTATATTCTATGTTTTGTGTTTCATTGGTTTAGGTGTGTCTTATTGGCCTGATATGGTTCTCAATCAGGGGCAGGTGTTTTACATTGTCTCCGATTGGGAACCATATTAAGGTAGGCTGTTTTCACTGTTTGTTTGTGGGTGATTGTTCCTGTTCATGCGTTCATTGGTTTTTCTATGTTCACATGTTCAGGACTGTAGCGTCGTTGGTTTCGTTCTGTTTATTGTTTTGTTCGTATTGAAGAGTATTCAAATAAATATGGATACATACCACGCTGCGATTTGGTCCTCCTCTCTTCCACATTACGACGATCATTACAGAATCACCCACCAAACTCGGACCAAGCAGCGTGGTAAGCGGCAGCAGCAGCAGCAGCAGCAGGAGCAGCGATGTCAGGAGGAATGGACTTGGGAAGACAAACTGGACGGTAAGGGACCCCGGGTTCAAGCTGGAGAGTATCGCCGCCCTCGTGAAGAGCTGGAAGCAGCTAATGCCGAGAGGCGGTGGTATGAGGAGGCAGCACGGAAGCGAGGCTGGAAACCTGAGAGTCAGCCCCAAACATTTCTTGGCGGGGGATAAAGGGGAGTGTGGCGAAGTCAGGTAGGAGACCTGCGCCAACTCCTCGTGCTTACCGTGGAGAGCGAGAGTACGGGCAGACACTGTGTTATGCGGAAAAGCGCACAGTGTCTCCTGTACGTGTGCTTAGCCCGGTGCGGTACATTCCAGCTCCACGTATCGGCCGGGCTAGAGTGGACATCGAGCCAGGTGCCATGAAGCCGGCTCAACGTATCTGGTCTCCAGTGCGTCTCCTCGGGCCGGTGTACATGGCACCAGCCTTACGCATGGTGTCCCCGGTTCGCCAGCACAGCCCAGTGCGGGCTATTCCACCTCGCCGCACTGGCCTGGCTACGGGGAGCATTCAACCAGGTAAGGTTGGGCAGGCTCGGTGCTTAAGAGCTCCTGTACGCCTTCACGGTCTGGTATATCCGGCGCCACCTCCTCGCCCCAGCCCAGTACCACCAGTGCCAACACCATGCACCAGGCTTCCTGTGCGTCTCCAGAGCCCTGTTCCTCCTCCACGCACTCGCCCTCGCCCACGCTGCGATTTGGTCCTCCTCTCTTCCACATTACGACGATCGTTACATGTGCCGGGCGCTGTCCTCAGATAATCGCATGGTTTGCTTTGGCCGTAAAGCCTTTTTGAAATCAGACACGGCGGCTGGATTAACAACAAGTTAGGCTTTATTTTGATGTATTGCACTTGTGATTTCATTAAAGTTTAATATTTATAGTAATTTAATTTGAATTTGGTGAACATAGCTCATAACATAGCTTAACAGTATGCGCAAACATTCTCAGTTTTCCACAGTGGCCTCGAGGGGAAGGGAAGCCAAACTGATTCCCTGGGTCTGCTGCGTAGAAGAAACATCAGCCTATGGAGAGAAGCACGAGATTGATCTTCACTCAAATTTCAAGAGCAATGGTCACCAACCGGTATATCGCGAATGACTTGTAAATCTCCAAGGCATTTCTAATCGATCGCCAAACACTCTGTAAAAAAAAACAATGATTAAGCCTTGTGTTCCTCTTTTTTTTATTTGTCTCGGGCTGTTGGCGGTAGGTGCACCCGATTCAGCTGCCCTGCGCGTCCGGTAGGCAAACTGTTGCCATTTTGAACCATTTAATGAGTGTAAACGTATAAACTGCCTACCGTTGGCCAATAGGATGGCTCAGATTACCATGTCGGCGGTAATGTAGCAGGCATTAAAGAAAGCTACAGAAAAGTTGATATTGTGAAAATTCAAAATGTTTAAAACCATGACTAGAGAGACTGTCAACGAAGACAGCAAAGAGATGCAGTTTTTATGAGTGAGTTCATGTTTAAGTTCTTAAATGTACACTCACACAGCTGTGCCTCCCAAGTAATACAACAACGGATCTATTACCATTGTGATCATATAGCTTTATTCAAAATTTGCTCAGCATTGGCAATTCAAGCAAAGCCATTATGCGGTGATAATGATAATGCATTATGCGGTGACAATGTATTGCATAGGCTTACTTTTTTTAAGGCATGTTAAAAAAATCTGAGCTGTACATCTCCGCTTGCATTTTGACTCAGAAAAGGTTTGTGAGAGTTTTCCCTGTTAACACTAGCAACGTTTCCCTTTACTTTGGCAATTGTAATGAATCAACACAATTGTAGTCACTTTCAATGCAACATACCAAAACAAAACAAACTATGCAAGAGATTGCATTGACACTCAGGACTCAGCCCATACTCTACACAGTGCGGCATAACCTATCAGAACTGCAGTAGGCCTATATGTAAATAGACCATTAACCTATATGGTTCTGTGTCATTTACTTTGAACTGGACTGTGTTTACAGCATGAGCGGTCGTGAGTAGATGCGCTTGTTTTGAGATCAAAGCGAGAGCTGCCATGTAGCCATGTGCACATTTTGTTCATATCCTTTGCTAGTTAGTGAGTTATTAGCCCAGTTTTAGATAATTTGTAGTCAGCAATAGGGGAGTGATTGCTTCCTATAAGAGCACAACACGTGTACATTTCTGGACATCTTTGAAAAGCGAGTCAGTTAAAGATATTGTTTTTGTATTGAAGGAGCAGTGTTGTATATTGAGACTGGCTTAAATAAGCTAAGTAGCCAATAGGCAGAGGTTAGCATATTGTGTCTGATTCTCCGTAATAATGGTATGGGAATAATGATGCATTTTATTTTGTAAAGTGGTTTCTTGCATCAAACAGCACAACAACATTTTCAGTCACTTCCTTGTCTGAAGGACAAGTGGATAAGCAGAACTTCTTAAGGCTAGGGGGCAGTATTTTAGTTTTTGGCTAAAAAACGTACCCATTTGAAACTGCCTATTGCTCAGCCCCCGAAACTAGAATATGCATATAATTGTCAGATTAGGATAGAAAACACTCTAAAGTTTCCAAAACTGTCTTAATATTGTCTGTGAGTGTAACATAACTGATATTGCAGGTAAAAACCGGAGGAAAATCCAATCAGGAAGTGCCTTTAAAAAAAAAAAACTCTCTGTTCTTATGCATGCCTAACGTGCATTTAAAGGGATATCAACCAGATTCATTTTTCTATGGCTTCCCTAAGGTGTCAAGAGTAGTTAGACAAAGTTTCAGGCTTTTATTTTGAGTAATGAGCGTGAAAGATCACATTGTGTAAGTGGATAGGTGGGGGCTCTCAGAGCGAGTTGTGCGCAACAGAGAAAGGCGGCCATTGTTTCTCCCGGTCCTAATGAAAAACCAACACTCCCGGTTGATATATTATCGAATATATATTTGAAAAACATCCTGAGGATTGATTATAAAAAACGTTTGACATGTTTCTGTGGACATTATGGATATTATTTGGCGTTTTCGTGACCGCTCTTTCCGGTGGATTTCGGAGCATAACGCACCAAACGAACGAAGGTATTTGGATATAAAAGTAATATTTATCGAACAAAAAGAACATTTGTTGTGTAACTGGGAGTCTCGTGAGTGGAACCACCCGAAGATTATCAAAGGTAAGCGATTCATTTGATTGCTTTTCTTACTTTCGTGACCAAGCTAACCAAGCTAATATAAGGCTAAGCTAATGTAGCATAGAAAGCTACACTCACAAAAGCTTGGATTTCTTTCGCTGTAAAATATATTTTCAAAATCTGACAGGATAGGTGGATTAACAACAAGCTAAGCTGTGTTTTGGTATATTTCACTTGTGATTGCATGATTATAAATATTTTTAGGAATATTTTTTAATCTGATACGTTTGGAAATTTCCGTCTTCCTTTCAGGACCTGAATGAGGCTGTCGTTTTTTTCTTCATGACGCACAACCCAAATGGCGTTTTTTTGTGATAAAAGTAATATTTATCGAACAAAAAGAAGATTTGTTGTGTAACTGGGAGTCTCGTGAGTGGAAACGTCTGAAGATTATCTAAGGTAAGCGATGAATTTTATTGTTTTTCACGCTTTCGTGACTATGCTAATTTGGGGTTAGCTGATGTAGCATTGAAAACTACACTCACAAAAGCTTGGATTTCTTTCGCTGTAAAATATATTTTCAAAATCTGACACCATAGGTGGATTAACAGCAAGCTAAACTGTGTTTTGGTATATTTCACTTGTGATTGCATGATTATAAATATTTTTAGTAATATTATTTGACTGTGGCGCTATGCTATTCAGCGTTGCTGATGACAATTATCCCGGATCCGGGATGGGTGGTTGAGAAAGGTTAATGTCAAGCCTGGATGTTTTTTTCAAAAGTCTAATGGAATGTAGGCATACATCGAATACCACTCATTGGAGACTACTGTAGGCTGAATGAAATAACAGCTATTTCCATGATAAAATATTATGGGATGCATTTTCTCCATATTTCTTTATTGTTGGCCGCTCTGATAGGCCCAATTTGTCACACCCTGATCTTTTTCACTTGTCTATGTGCTTGTCTCCACCCTCCTCCAGGTGTCGCCCATCTTCCCCATTATCCCCAGTGTATTTATGCCTGTGTTCTCTGTTTGTCTGTTGCCAGTTCATCTTGTCAGATCTTACCAGCGTGTTTTCCCATCTCCCTGCTTTCTCAAGTTCTGTTTCCTAGTTCCCAGTTCTGACCATTCTACCTGCCCTTACTCCGAGCCTGCCTGCCTTTCTGTACCTGCCTGACTGTGACCCGTTTACGAACTTCTGCCTTTCCTGACCCTTTCCTGCTGTTCTGTACCTTACTGACTCTGCTCTGGATTATGGACCTCTGCTTGCCTTTGACCTGTGTTTTGCCTGCTCCCTGTTTGGGTCAATAAAAATCTGTGACTCTAGCTGTCTGCATCTTATCCTGAGTTCTGATAACATTATGATCAAATAGCCACAGTAGCCTACTTGGCCACTGTTAAAACTGTAACTTAAAGTGGGTACAGCCTCAGTGTTCAGAGTAAACGCTCGCTGGAAGTGGCACAGACTTTCCACATCATTCAAGTTTGCGCTCAGCAGACTTGAAATTTGTTCAGTGCCTAATTATTTTTTGAGGGAACATTGGTTACAATGACATTTCAGTATAAACTGTGGAGGGCTGTGGAGTTTGGGTTATGTATAAACCCTGGAGGGCTGAGGAGGACTTTGTAATTTAGGTTATCAAACTACATTTCTGCATGGCTGCAGCATCTGCTGGTTTCATTCTTATCACTGTTAGTGGAATTTAATAATTCCTCTAATGTACTCATTAATTAAATTCAATCTGTCTATTTATAATAATTTGTAAGATAATTATTAACATAAAATAGACAGGATACAGTCTAATCAAAATTTAGACAATAGTGTTTATTCTCGGAGCACGCTGCCATTTGATCATAAACACAGGTTTATATACAAGATATGACGTCATAGGTTACAAAATAAGTCTCATTGTCCTGACAAATAGAAAACAGGTTCAAAAGTTCATTCCAACTTCACAGGGCACTCACATGACACACCATATAATCATTTATCCTGAAGGCTCACTATAATTTATTACCACTTTAGCAGACAACTCAAGATAATGGAAGACCTAAAAAGTTTATCTAAACACCTCAGGGCTAAGTTGGGTCAGTTCAACCATAGTTTAACGACCCTTTCTGCTTATTTTATGACCCACAACACAAATCTCTTTTCACCAGGCATGCAGAGTTCAATTAGTTATAGTTTTATCTAAAGCTAGAATTTGTTTTAACTATTTATTAACAAAATTCCTAACAATCCACCCTAAATAACAAAACAATTCATAGCTACATATCAAATATCATATAGAAACATAAATGTTTATACAAGAATAAAACCAAACCAATATATGTATTTACACTCCATCAACATCAATGACTGTTCTAATTCACATCAGAATTATAACACTTCTATTAGGATTTTCGTTACAATCTTCATTAAAGAAACAGTCTATACATTGAAACATGTAACCGTCTAAATTCTCTAAACGTCAAATACAGTCTCGTCCAATCTCGGTTCCTCATAATTAAAAGATCCGGAGTCGTTTTCCACTAGATCCGGGCCCATACATTCATCCTTCCACTGGTCAGAGCTTAGAATTGGTCCGTACTTCATCATCTGTTGTGTCATCGATTTCTCCAGAATCCTGGAAATGAGAACTTTCACACACGGAATCAAACCACATCCGCACAAAACTAACACAGTCACACAGGTGAAGGTAGCCCATAACACAGTAATCATGACATTTTTCCATTTCCCAAACATATTGTCAAACCAATTAGTCAGAGAAGTATCCACCCCTGAGTTCACTGCCAACTCGTGAGCTAGGGTGGTTAAACCTGCCAAGGCCTTGGTCACTGATCCATCCGGCGCTGTGTTATTTGGGATAAACGTACAGCACATCGACCCGAATAACACACAAACCCCACCCTTTTCTGCCAATAACATATCTAACGCGATTCTATTCTGCCAAGCCATCAGGCTGGTCGCTTCGGTCTGTTCTGCCAATCCTTTTATTGCATCTCTAGTATAATTGATGAATCGCTGTTGATTATAATAAATATAATTGATCCAATCCACATTCTTATTGAGAGTGGACCACCAGAAAATGTTTGACTCTAATCCTGCCAGGATCTGGTTTCTAGCTTTAAACTCATCCGGCACCCCTCGTGGAACCCCAATGTAATCAATATAAACTTTATCATCAAAAGACCCAGACGGAGTACTCCTTTTCCCCCGTTTGACCAAGTTAAGTTCATGGTGTCGAATAAGTGTAAAAGGCATTCCCAAATGTACTAGTGCACATTTTCCTGTCCAATTAACAGGTAAACTCGGCCATAACGTCATTCCCCCACACAACCACCAGATGTCAGCCCTGGGCCTCCTTATTTTACTGAAATCCTCAGACCTCAACCATCCTGCCATATCCCTCATATTCTCATCAGTGGTAACATTCTCTGTCCTATTGCAGGTACTAACTTCCCCTACGTATGTCCCATAAGTACTATACCTGACCAAACAGTAATAGTCTCCTCTTGCCACTGTGAAGGGAGGAAGCCTAGATTTCAGAGGAACATGTGGATATAGATAGTGCAAATCCGTACAACTGTCATTATCTGGCATCCCTGCCTCCATGAATAGCTTTACAATACAGGCCATTCCCCTAGGTGAATTAATTCCATTTAGTGGAAAAGGGATGGTTGTCAACTGCGGTTTTGCTGTGGCGCATGCATAGCATTCTTCTTTGGCTACTGATCTAACTGTATATTGGATCCATTCTAACCAAAGGTTGGAGTCACTAAACCCAGTCTCCAACTCTATCATTTCTTTAAAATCTTTTGTTTGAACTATTTGCACCGGTCCTTGGCCCTGGATGATTATACTAGGAATACCAGTTGTGTTTGGAAGACTGATTAAACTCTGGCTGCCCATAGTATCCTTACCAGCTTTTACCTCTGTCACCTGGAATGGTACCATAGTATCCGTTAAAGACTGATCAAAACCAATATACCATAACCCAAGATCCTGGACCTTTACAGTTTTAATGGTAATTCGTACCTTTATACAATACCACCCCTGCTCCGGAAAACAGCCCAAAACTCCCACCTTTACTAAACTCCATCTGTTTCCATATTGAGTGTGTGTGTTTGCATAGCCACCCTTTTCAGTGTGAGCTATGACTTGATTCCAAGAATTACACGGTGATTTACACAAATACCTTCCCCAGTGACCCATGGTTCTAGACTGCCAAGGAGTGAAGGACCCCAATTGGTCCACATAAAACACAACTGAGATATCCTTCCCCAACTCTACTCTCACTTCCTTACTATTCAGTCTCAGTGACCTCTTGAAATGCTTTGGTAAAATCGAATTTCCCTCGTCTACCATATGTGTCCAGTTACCCTTTTTGGCCTCCTCGGGGGTTTCATGGTGTATCAGGAATATGGCTCCCACAATCAGACAGCACAGGATGGTCAGCCCACCAATGAAGCCCCACCCTCTCCCAGAGAACACATCATCAGCAAGAGGCCAAGCCATACTTTCACTTCTATGAACACTCACAGCGGGGAAAGGTCGGGTATAAGGGATTGTTCAGTAGGAGTTTAACCCCCGTATCCTGTTGATATCGGTTCTGCTCCTACCCCTGTGATTGTTCGTCAGTGTCAGTGTGTCTCACCCTCTTACAATGTGTGATATGTACCCAGGTAGCTCTTTCAGCTATTCTCACAGCGAAGGCAGTCACCAGTAGTACTTGGTATGGCCCCTCCCACCGCGGCTGCTTCCAATCTTTTCTCTTTAGTGATTGGACCCAGACCCAGTCTCCAGGTTGAATCTTGTGTGCAACCTCCTTCTGTAGTTCTCCTGTTGAGCAGAGAACTTTTGACATTCGGGTTTGGTTAATGAACAACTTTTTCATATGATCAATCATACTGCTTTCCATTTCTATATCTGCTTGTTCCAATCGTCCTAATTGGGGCATCCTATATGGTCTACCAAAAACCTTCTCAAATGGTGACAGTCCTTCCCTATCGGGGGTTATTCTAATAGTCATTAACACTATGGGCAAGCATTTTACCCAATTCATTCCGGTACTCAGGTGGGTTTTCCTTAATCTATTTTTCACATTCTGATTCATGCGTTCGATAAGGCCCGAACTCTGCGGATGATAAGAACAGTGTTTCTTCATATTTATATTCAGTTTCTGACCTATATTATCAATTACCTGATTAGAAAAATGGGAACCGTTGTCGCTATAAATAGTTTCTGGCAGTCCAAACCGCGGGATAATCTCCTGACATAATGCCCTAGCCACTGTGTCTGCATCTGCTGAGGATGTAGGAAACGCCTCTATCCATTTTGTGTATTTGTCAATAATTGTTAAACACCATTTCTTATTTTCACTTTTAGTTAATTCAATGAAGTCCATTTCCAACTGTTGGAATGGGTACTTAGCAGCAGGATATTCACCCTGTGGTGCCCTCACTTTGCCTTGGTGATTACTCTGTGCACATATAGCACAACGTGAACAAAAGTTTTTAAAATAGTTAGTTATTCCATATGCTACGAAGTGTTGTCTAATTAAACCTATCATACCCCCTGTTGATACATGGCTTTGCCCATGTAACAATATAGCAGCATATTTAAATAGTGACTTAGGTAAAATAGGTAGTTTCCCTTTGTGCCAGATACCTCCTTTATCAACGGCTCCCATTTTCACCCACCTAGCAATTTCCTTAATGGGGGCTCTAAGCTGACTTTCCTTCAGTATTTCTGTATCAATATTAACTTCCTCCGTTAAGTGCGAGTCTGCATGTGTGTGTGCATTTTCACCCGCTCTCTTAGCTTCCTCATCTGCTCGTCTATTACCAATACTAACGCTGTCCATTCCTTTAGTATGTGCCTCGCATTTACATATTGCTACTTTCTTTGGTAATAAAACTGCCTCCAGTAAATTCAAGATCAGCTGCGCATGGTTAATGGGTTTACCCGCTGTGGTAACCATGCCTCTATTTCTCCACTGAGCTGCAAATACATGGACAGTGTTAAAGGCATAAGCACTGTCAGTATGTATCGTAATGATCTTACCCTTTCCTAGACTACAAGCCCTGGTAAGGGCAACAATTTCGGCTTGTTGAGCGGAATAATTCTTTGGTAAAGCTTCAGCTTCCAACACCTCAGTGAGAGTTACTATAGCATAACCAGTAGCATTTGAGCCATCTGGGTTTTTCCTAGAAGACCCATCAACAAACATAGTTATTTCTGCATCTGGCAAAGGCAGATCAGCTAGATCTGGTCTTGGAAGTAACACTTTCTCCGTCTCTGCTACACAATCATGGGGTCACCCATCTGTGGCTATAGGAAGTAGAGTGGAGGGGTTCAAAGTCGTACAACGCTCGATAGTTAGATATGGCATATTTAACAGAATAATCATACAAGACAAATGTCTTGCTGGGGACATGTACGCCATTTTATGTTCTAATAATAAAATTGAGACGGCATGTGGTACTTTCAACGTCAAATCATGGTATAGTACTACAGAAGCAGAGTCCTCCACAGCCCGTGCTGCAGCCACCACTGACTGCAAACACAGGGGCATTGCTTGCGTCACCTCATCGAGACGGGAGGAATAATAGGCTACCGGCTTATTCTTCCCTCCGTGTCTCTGAGTCAACACTGATGTCATAAATCCCTCCCTGCAATCCACAGTCTGTGTGAATTCACGGTCATATCTAGGGAATGCCAGAACAGTGTCAGACATCAATAGCTGTTTAATAGCCACAAACTGTTTCTCGGCCTCTTTAGTCCACACAATTTTATCTTTAGCTGTCATAGCCTTACCATAGATTAAATTACTGAGTAAACCTGTATGCAATGCAAAGTGTGGAATCCACGCCCTACAAAAGTTAATCATGCCCAAGAAACTCATCATTTGCTTCTTATTAAGAGGTTTGGGTGCTTCTAGAATGGCTGTCTTTCTGGTTGCATTAAGTGTTCTCCCTTTCTGAGTTATGGTATGTCCTAAATAAATAACTTGTTCCTGCCAGAGCTGTAACTTCCTCTTATTAGCTTTGTGTCCTTGTTCTGCTAGAAAGAGGAATAGAGCTAGAGTATCCTCTTTACAGGCCTCCTGTGAGGAGTTTGACAACAAAATATCATCAACATATATTAAAATTTGACTTCCCTGGGGAGGGTCGAATTTTCCAAGATTCCTAGTAATAGCCTGATTGTAAATTGTGGGACTTTCCAAATAGCCTTGAACTAAACGACTATATGTCCATTTTTGGCCTAAAAATGTGAACCCAAACCATCCCTGGCTGTCAGGGTATAACGGAATACTAAAGAAAGCATTAGCAAGATCTATTACAGTAAAGTAAGCATTCTCAGGCTTTAACTGATTTAACAGAGTGTGTGGATCTGGAACACAAGGTGTTCTTGGTATCACACTGTTATTGACCCCTTGTAGGTCCATTACCATCATCCAGTCAGTGCTAGGGAACGCCTTCTTCACTGGAAAAAGAGGAGAGTTACAGAACGCTTCATCCCCCGGTATGATAACTCCCCCCTTTCTTAGCTGTTCAAAAGAGGGTGTTATTCCTTTAATTGCTTCCGGCTTTAATGGGTATTGTTTTTGGTAAGGCCTATAATTTGATTTAGGAACAACTTGTACCGGAGTTACTCCTTTAACTTCTCTGGGATAGTTGGGACGCTAGCGTCCCAACTGACAAGCACCCCCAACCCCCCCCTCACTGATTAGCATCGCGTCACAATGAAAAAGGAAAATCTAAATATCATTAAATCACAAGTCCAAGACACCAAATGAAAGATACAGATCTTGTGAATAAAGCCACCATTTCAGATTTTTAAAATGTTTTACAGGGAAGACAAAATATGTAAATCTATTAGCTAACCACGTTAGCAAAAGACACCATTTTTCTTTGTCCACCATTTTTTCTCTCCACCAGTAGCTATCACCAATTCGGCCAAATAAAGCTATTGATAGCCACTAACCAAGAAAAAACCTCATCAGATGACAGTCTGATAACATATTTATTGTATAGGATAGGTTTTGTTAGAAAAATGTGCATATTTCAGGTAGAAATCATAGTTTACAATTGCACCCACCATCACAACTCGACTAGAATAAATACAGAGAGCAACGTGTATTACCTAATTACTAATCATAAAACATTTCTTAAAAATACACAGCTCACAGCAATGGAAAGACACAGATCTTGTGAATTCAGACAATATTTCAGATGTTCTAAGTGTTTTACAGCGAAAACACAATAAATCGTTATATTAGCATACCACATATGCAAACGTTACCCGAGCATTGATTCAAGCCAAAGAGAGCGATATCGTTATCATCGCCAAAATATATTAATTTTTTCACTAACCTTCTCAGAATTCTTCCGATGACACTCCTGTAACATCATATTACAACATACATATAGAGTTTGTTCGAAAATGTGCATATTTAGCCACAAAAAAACGTGGTTTTACAATGAGAATAGTAGCCAACCTGGTCAGAAAATGTCGGGCGCCATTTTGGACAGTGATCTAGCGTAATGAATAACTAATCATAAACTTTACTAAAAAATATAGGGTGGACAGCAATCGAAAGACAAATTAGTTCTTAATGCAATCGCTGAATTACATTTCTAAAATTATCCTTACTGTGCAATACAGGGTTCGCCAAGCGAAGCTACACAAAACAAAATGGCGGCTTATGCGTTTGACATTTTTCAACAGAATAACGATTTATCATCAAAAATAGTTCTTACTATGAGCTGATCTTCAATCAGAATCTTGGGCAATGTATCCTTTCTCCGGTCTAATCGTCTTTTGGTCGAAAGATGTCCTCTTGTCCTGTCGAAATGGCCACTAACGTTCGACCGGTACTGGAAACGTGCCCAGCGCTTCAAAGTGCATCACAAAGAAATGCCTCAAAATCGCACTAAACGGATATAAATTGCTATAAAACGGTTTAAATTAACTACCTTATGATGTCTTTAACACCTATAACGAATAAAAACATGACCGGCGATATATAAGTGGCTAAAAAAAAGCTTGGAAGGAGGCCAGTCCGACGACCACTCTGCGTCGAGCGCACTGTTGAAAAGGACGTTCTTTCCGCTCCAGGGTCTATTTATAGAGCCCGGATTGCGCAATCCACTCCATTCAAAATCTCCCCGCTTACTGACATCTAGAGGAAGGCGTAGGCAGTGTTTGTAGCATCATAGCATTCACAGGGACTTATGAACTGACCTGGGAGCAGGGGCCAAGATTTCTGAAATCTCACTCCCTGGCAGGAAAAGTGCTGTAGAATGAGTTCTGTTTCACTCAGAGACATAATTCCAACGGTTATAGAAACTAGAGAGTGTTTTCTATCCAATAATAACAATAATATGCATATTGTACGAGCAAGAATTGAGTACTAGGCAGTTTAATTTGGAGACCAATTTTCCCTAAGTCGAAACAGCACCCCCTATATCCCAGAGAAGTTAATCAACCCTACATCCCCGGGACCCTGAGACCACAAAAACTCGGGTATTCCTTTCAAATCTTCTTCCTGTTCTTCTGTCAACAAATACCCTGCCCCTCAGAAATCTCCCCCACTCTCACTGATGTGCACCGTGGGGGCACAGTTTGCTCTCCAGTTTAACCTGCGTCTGTACCTATCCGTGGACGGGCTATGTTGAACCCCACCCTCACCCGTTACCCAGTCTGTTAGCTTTTTCCCCTCTGTCACCCAATATCCCATATTTTTCCATTGCCCAGAAGGTTCTTTTGCTAAAGACACATGGGGGCTCCCTTTTTCTCTGTAAAGAGCCTGTATATGAGCCGGCAGTTCTGCTTCCACCGCTGCATGAGCAGAGTCATAGTGAAGCCATTTCAGACCAATTGTTCGTTCAGTTGTATTTAGAAGGGCCTTCTCATATACCGGATCGGGGCCGGGTTGTCCGTTAAACCACAGAGTACAGTGCAAGTCATTTGGAGACATTTTAGTGGTTCCTGTTATGACATCATTGATTAACCCTATCAATGTTTTTGGTATGTCCGTTAAACCTCCCATCAATAAATCTTGACTATACCAGTAATACGGATCCCCTTCCCCACAGATTACCATGTTATTCTTAACAACCTGGGCTTTCATACCTTTGTCTGTAGGTGTTATGGCTATGTTTAAGAGTTTCATCACATCTCTCCCCAACAGGTTCACAGGACACAATTTCGATATGAGTATTGGGACTGTCGCCTCCCCCTCAGTCCTTTCATGTCTGAGAGTAATGGGAGTCGAGAGTCTTTCTACACAATGATGTCCAGACGCGGAACGTACAATTATTTTATCCCCCGAGGATTGAATCCCTTTTGGTGCATCCCCACTGCATATAGCTGTCCTACATGCCCCCGTGTCACAAAGAAATGTAATTCTTTTTCCCATGACTATCAGTGTTAAAAAAGGTTTCTCTTCTTGAGCGAGAGCGAGGTCTACTGTTGCCAATTCAAACACCTCCATCTCCGCGTCTATTTTGCCTAAATCATCAAGGTCAGAATTATTTTCACTATAATCCCTGTCATTTCCGTCGTACCAGTCCACTAATTCCTTCCTGACTATTTTAGCGGTCTCAGTCTTTAGTCAGGATTCATCTTTATCGCTCTCTGTCTCAGGTTTAGGGCGTCTCTCCCCCTTTCCCTTATCTCCCCTTTTACCCTGTGGTTTCTGTTTACAGTCGCAGCTGTGATGTCCCTTTTTACCACAATGGTAACACGGGGCTTCGCATTCTCGGGCGAAATGTCCATCTTCATGACAGTTGTAACATTTCGTATCCCATTTATTCCCTTTCCCATACTTCTCCTTTCTATCTGTCCCAGTCCTGTTCTCTCTGTTCTTACCTCCTGCTGCTTTGTCCTCCAGCACCGCCATCAAGTACTCATCTTTCCTATTCTCCCTTTTTCTTTTTTCTGCCTGTCCGTGCTGTTCATGGTGGACAGCATACCTTTTTACCTCCGCTAGAGTTGCCAACCCCCATCCCACTAAATTCCTTTTCACCTCCTTACTGATTTCAACACGCATTCCGGTTAAAAAGGCTATTTTTAGTTGCTGATGATAAGGGGTATTTTGATCACCCCCGGGGGCTGGTTCCGGCGTACCACTGTTGGCATTGAATACTTCTTTTAAACGTTCTAAATACTGACTGACTGTTTCATTTTCTCCCTGTCTACATTCAGTTACCTTAGAGAAATCAGCGTGTCTGTGGTAATGTTCAGTTAGATTAGCGCATAATTCTGTAACTTTTGCTCTAAAAGGCTCCCCAAGTCCCGCGCTCCATTGTATAATGTTTCCATCATTACCCGTTGGTACCCAGGCTCCGCGCACAGCAAACCAATCCTTTCCCACAATGGTTCTAACTGCTCTTTCCATCTCCCCTGTGTTTAGTCTGAAACTGGACGCTAGTCCGTTCAAATCTCTCTCGAAGCCTGCCATCCCTGTCTTTGGGTGGGGGATTCCTTCTACTGCCTTCTCTACATCTCTCTGCGTCCAAGGTCTATAGACCCGGACAATAGGTTCATGATCACCCTCCCCCGCCTGAGGATTGGGTAATTCTATTAGGGGATACTGATCCTCTCTTTCTACACTGTCATTTTCCCCTTCATAATTCTGGAAATCTCTTCTAGGCCTTGGTCTATTTTTCTCTCCTATTTCGGAGGTTTTTCTGATTAACCCTGATCGGTTCTGATTTGGTGAATGTATCTTACTTTCTCTCCTCCCCGATCTATCTTTCTCCTTCACTGCCTGAGCCTCTGTCCATGCCCTGTCCAACTCCTGCTCCCTCTCCGTGCCTCTCTGTACCTCTAACCTCTCACCATCCGCTCCCAGATTATAAGCTGGAGGAGGCCCACCATGGAGCGGCAATTTCTCTCTCCTACGAGTTAACACCACCTCATCATCTGAATTCCCGCAGTATGCTTGCTCTGCTTGAGAAGGATATATTTTTTTACTCCCACCCCCGCCCATTTGGCCAACTTTTTCATCTATGGGAGCGGAGGGGAACGTATTCTGGCTCTCTATGTGTTTCCTCCTGTTGTCACCCTCTACTCTTTTCCTAGCCTCCGAAAGCCAGACTCTAGCCGTGGCTAACCCCTGTTTATTCTGCTTCTTCTCATCCTTACCACACTCCTTATGTATCTGTTTGATAAGCAATTCTAGTTTTTCAACATTCAGCCTACCATCAAATCCATAATGCTTACTCCATTTTGGACAAAATTCTAAATTCCTCTTATCTTTCAGTTCCATAAAACGCTGGTCTCCCGTTAATACCGGGACCTCCTTGGAGGATTTACTACCCATGTTTGAATTACAATCTTTGCCTTTACAAGTAGTTATGGTATTTATCCCCTATCTATGTCTTTCTATTTATTTATTTATTTCTCTATGTGTGTGTTACCACTTCCTACCGCTCTCACAATCTAGGTGAATATATTTCTATGTTATGTGCGTTTTACCGTTACCTAGTTATAATCTATGTGTATGAATTTATATGATTCTCTTCCCTGGAAACTTTATCTATAGCGTTGTTATTGATCGGACATTAGATCTCACTTTAAACTATCAGTTATTAGCCAGGGGACTTACTTCCCTGGTCAAATTCTGGTTGTATTTATCCAATCTCACTTCGCTATATTAAGTTTCCCTCCCACCCTTTTGGATATTATCACTTTCAGTATTGAATAGGATCAGTTATTCCGTTCGCCTAAGATTACCCTGCCTTCTCACCAAGCCTAATTTATCCTCACCTGTTTTAATATATCTATCTGCTATATTTCATAGTCAGACTACGTCCCCCAGACAGATAGACTATTTAGGTTAAAACTTTATTTAGGTATGTCTTTTGAATTAATGGCTGTCCTATTTGTACAAAACGACCGTCCTATCTAACAACACTTACTATATCCTCCTTAAATAACCCACGGCTTGCAAGGCCCGGATCATTTAAGGCCAATATTTTTTTTCCGGTAATGCACCCACCATAGGTCTTTTCGGACCTATAACTCCCTTCCTTGTATTTCGGTCATACAAGTAACCCACAATATGTTTGGAATATCCGAAGCTACTATTATTGATAAATGCTAAACACGTTTAGAATTTAAAATCAAAGATAACTTACATCATACCCCCCACATTCGAGAATAAAGACTATTTACCTTCGTCTTGCAGACTGGGAAAAGCAATGCCGGTTTGATTCTGTCACCGTCTCTGTCGACCTCAGATATATATATACCGGCCTGTTTTTTTTTAACCTCAATTCAGAGGCCAGGACTTTAAATAACGGGTCTTGACCCGCCCGTGCACGGTTTTCGGCTAATATCTTCGGATGACAGAGGCAAAGTTTGGAAATCCACTCGAAGGACCAATTGTTAGTGGAATTTAATAATTCCTCTAATGTACTCATTAATTAAATTCAATCTGTCTATTTATAATAATTTGTAAGATAATTATTAACATAAAATAGACAAGATACAGTCTAATCAAAATTTAGACAATAGTGTTTATTCTCGGAGCACGCTGCCATTTGATCATAAACACAGGTTTATATACAAGATATGACGTCATAGGTTACAAAATAAGTCTCATTGTCCTGACAAATAGAAAACAGGTTCAAAAGTTCATTCCAACTTCACAGGGCACTCACATGACACACCATATAATCATTTATCCTGAAGGCTCACTATAATTTATTACCACTTTAGCAGACAACTCAAGATAATGGAAGACCTAAAAAGTTTATCTAAACACCTCAGGGCTAAGTTGGGTCAGTTCAACCATAGTTTAACGACCCTTTCTGCTTATTTTATGACCCACAACACAAATCTCTTTTCACCAGGCATGCAGAGTTCAATTAGTTATAGTTTTATCTAAAGCTAGAATTTGTTTTAACTATTTATTAACAAAATTCCTAACAATCACTTAGCTTAATGAGTGTCTGATTTAGACTGGGGAAACCAGAGTAGTAGACGTATAGTATGATGCTAGCTAGATCTATTCTGAATTTTTTTAAGCTAACTATTCTACAGCTAGCTTCAGTTAGCTTCACATTCCAACACAGGCTCCAACCATGCTACAAAGGGGGATATTGATCCAACACCTGCCACTAACTCAAGCCAGGTGTAAAGGGAGTCTTCGTTCTCCTCGTCTGAGGAGTAAGAAATGTCGGACCAAGATGCAGCGTGGTGTGTATTCATATTTAATCGAATACTTTCAAGAACGAACAAAACAATAAACTGACAAAAACAACCGAAGACGCTACAGTCCCGAAAATGTGAACACAGAAACACACAAACAGGAACAATCACCCACAACCCACAATACAAAACAGGCTACCTAAATATGGCTCCCAATCAGAGACAACGACAAACACCTGCCTCTGATTGAGAACCATATCAGGCCAAACACAGAAATAGACAAACCAGACATACAACATAGAATGCCCACTCAGATCACACCCTGACCAAACAAAACATAGAAACATACAAAGCAAACTATGGTCAGGGCGTGACACCAGGCTTGTATTGTTGTGTGGATAGCCCAGTGATTCGAATGCCAATATCTTCATTGAGACAACGCTAAAACCGCATGGACGACTACGTTTTTGCCTAAATCAAAAGGAAAAAACAAGTTATCCTGCAAATTCAGGCTATTAGAAATGCAGCCTTTCATTTATTAGCCTGTCAATATAGCCGTCTTTGGTTTAACAGAAAGGTGAGTCACCTTCGTGTCAACGGTTATCCTGAGTTGTGTTCAGAATTGACCAAAGTTAGCTCATGAACATCTTTTATCCCATTAGCAGTATACTTCTCGGGTTTGTAGACTCCTCAGTCAATGCCATTTCTGTAAAGGAGGAATGCAAACGTGCATATATGGCAGCCCGTGAGAACTGGAGTTTGACCCTGTGGTATGATGTTATTGTATCCTATAATCACCCTATGGGACAGCATAAACTGATCCATCAAAACAGGTTCTCTGTCCTTGAAATCTTTCTTCGATTGATTTGACAGTATGTGGGTAAGAAAATACACAGTAAAACTCCTACTCAATGACACAACTTTATTAAATACTTTTTTTATTCTGATCATAATTGATTTATTTATACCCCTCTTTCATTCTATAATGGAAGACTTTTACAATTGAGCTCACTGGATACAATACTTGTTTATGTTTTGAAAATATATGATGCATGATTGAGCAATAATGCATGAGGGGGTGTGGTATTTCAAATCAAATCTAATGTTATTTGTCCCATACAAGTGTTTAGGAGATCTTACTGTTCTTTTGTAGCAAAATGCTTGTGTTTCTAGATCCAACAGTGCAGTAATATCTAACAAGTAATATCTCACAATACACACAATCTAAAGTAAAGGAATGGAATTAAGAATATATAAGTATTTACACGAGCAGTGTCAGAGCAGCATAAACTAAGATAGAGTAGAATAGGATAGAATACAGTATATACATATGTGATGAGTAATGCAAAATATGTAAACATTAGGCCAATATACCACGACTAAGGGCTGTTTTTACGAACAACGCAATGCAGAGTGCCTGAATACAGCCCTTAGCCGTGGTATATTGGCCATATACCACAAACCCTAAGGTGCCTTATTGCTATTATAAACTGGTTACCAACGTAATTAGAGCATTAAAAATAAATGTTTTCATACCCAGCCAAACAGCATTCAGGGCTCGAACCACCCAGTCTATAATATAATTTAAATACTACGGATACATTATAAATATGATAATAGGTACAGTACCTAATATACACACACACACACACACACACACACACACACACACACACACACACACACACACACACACACACACACACACACACACACACACACACACACACACACACACACACACACACACACACACACACACAGTAGAATCCTATTAAATACAAGGAAATAACAGACTAAATGTTTCCTATCTTAACACTCTTGATGAGTTTAGTTTTTCAGAGATATCGTACGCTTCAAACTATTTACATCTACAGTTCATCTGAGAGATTATTGTGGAATGGCATCTGGTGTTAGTCTGGAGAAAGATACACATCAGTTTTACTCCAGAGTCTAGGAAGGCTCTTTGATGTGTTGGCAAGTTGCATTGAAAACGAAGGGGCTGCGACTTCAAAGTGGCATGCTACGTTGGTATCCCCTTTTCAAATTGAAAGAATCATGAACTAGCTACCTGTTTGTCTATCTCTAGTTGGGGCGAGGCGAACTGATTAGGAAGTGAGGAACATTTTGCATGCAAATATCTCGCATGTGAAAACCAATCAAAGCTCGATCTTTGGGAGAGCGAATATTGCACCAACAAACTAACTGCTGTCCAGACCAGTGGTACACAACACTCCCTCACTGTGTACCACGTGGGCCTGTGGGGCTGATCTAGTGTAGTCTTGTTGTTCCGGTTTTGTAAAGCCAGATAGTTAGATAAACATCACAATTGGAGCCATACTGAACCTTGTCATACAATCCACTCATTTAGTCAACAAATAGTAAACACTACAATGGCCTGAATCTCAACGACAGTAAGACGTATATTAAAGATTGTATAATTCCAGAAAAAGCATACAACCTTAAACTGGCACAATATCGGGACCATGTCATTGTTTTACAAGTCACAAGTCAAGTCTCAAGTCAAGACAGGCAAGTCCGAGTCAAGTCTCAAATCCTAAACTTTGAGTTTCGAGTCCTTAACAAGTAATAATATGCTCTTCACCAAATGTAATACCATTTCATATGTTAAACAAGAGCAATAGTAGCATATTGCATTTACGCAAATCATGAATGCTTTAAAAAATATCTATATGTTTATTACTTTCCCAATAAATGTTATATTTCCATGGAAATACATGGGTAGCCATTAGTAAGACCCCCCCCCCCCCCCCACACTGTGACAGCGGGAGAGGCGTGGTTGGCTGGGTCGGGTCATGTGGGGTGGTTGCTCTCCTGTAGATGAATTAACCTCTCTGGGATATGTAGCGTCCCACCTGGCCAACATCCAGTGAAAATGGTAGCGTCCCACCTGGCCAACATCCAGTGAAAATGCAGAGTGCCAAATTCAAATAAATTACTATAAAAATTTAACTTTCATGAAATCACACATTCCATATACCAAATTAAAGCTACACTTGTTGTCAATCCAGCCAACATGTCAGATTTCAAAAATGCTTTACGGCGAAAGCAAACAATGCTATTATCTGAGGATAGCACCCCAGCTAACAATCACAGACCATCATATTTCAACCCTCCCGTGACACAAAACGCAGAAATAAAGATATAATTCATGCCTTACCTTTGACGAGCTTCTTCTGTTGGCACTGCAATATGTCCCATAAACATCACAAATTGTCCTTTTGTTCGATTAATTCCGTCGATATATATCCAAAATGTTCATTTATTTGGCGCTTTTGATCCAGAAAAACACCGGTTCCAACTTGCACAACGTGACTACAAAATATCTCAAAAGTTACCTGTAAGCTTTGTCCAAACATTTCAAACTACTTTTGTAATACAACTTTAGGTATTTTTTAACGTAAATAATCGATTAAATTGAAGACGGGTGGATCTTTGTTCAATACCGGAGGAAAACAATGTGTAGCATGCTTTCTGGTCACGCGCCTCTAACAAACAGTACACTTCACTGGAGCCTCATTCTGAACATGGCTACTTCTTCATTTCTCACAGGAAAAACCTCAACCAATTTCTAAAGACTGTTGACATCCAGTGGAAGCGATAGGAACTGCAGGAGGTCCCTTAGAAATCTGGATTCCCAATGAAAAATAAATCTGAATGGTTTGTCCTCGGCGTTTTGCAAGCCAAATAAGTTCACATGTCAAACAAAGTTGGAAATTGTTGCGCCTCCGCCTGTAATTTTCTTCCCGCATATTGCAATCTGTTTTTTGATGTTACAGCGTTGTCTTTATATACGAAAATAATAATTTTGGGTTTCAAATCAAATCAAATGTATTTATATAGCCCTTCTTACATCAGCTGATATATCAAAGTGCTGTACAGAAACCCAGCCTAAAACCCCAAACAGCAAGCAATGCAGGTGTAGAAGCACGGTCGCTAGGAAAAACTCCCTAGAAAGGTCAAAACCTAGGAAGAAACATAGAGAGGAACCAGGCTATGAGGGGTGGCCAGTCCTCTTCTGGCTGTGCCGGGTGGAGATTATAACAGAACATGGCCAAGATGTTCAAATGTTCATAAATGACCAGCATAGTCAAATAATAATAATCACAGTAGTTGTCGAGGGTGCAACAAGTCAGCACCTCAGGAGTAAATGTCAGTTGGCTTTTCATAGCCGATCATTGAGAGTATCTCTACCGCTCCTGCTGTCTCTAGAGAGTTGAAAACAGCAGGTCTGGGACAGGTAGCACTTCCGGTGAACAGGTCATGGTTCCATAGCCGCAGGCAGAACAGTTGAAACTGGAGCAGCAGCACGGCCAGGTGGACTGGGGACAGCAAGGAGTCATCATGCCAGGTAGTCCTGAGGTATCATTGTTCCAAGGGCTCCATCTGAATTCAACCGCCGACGTTCCTCTGCACTGCCACGCACATTTTGATGGGCTGCTGTCCGATTTCAAACTGTAATCCGTTAAATGAAGAGTTGATGCGCTGTACACTTTTTAAAATAGCATCATTTTTTATATTTGGGCTTGGGGAGGGTATCAAGTCAGTTCAAATCATAAGGCTCAAGTCCAAGTCTAGTCACGAGTCATTGGTGTTAAAGTCAAGTTGCAAGTCATCATATTTGTGACTCGAGTCTGACTCGAGTCCAAGTCATGTGACTCGAGTCCACACCTCTGATCAGGACCATTGAAAAAAGAATTACATTTTTATGGTATAACAGATAACTAACAGATATACATGATGAAGACTACATTGATAATAGTTTAAATTGTTGAACATTTTGCTCCAAAGGTCCTTATTTAAGTCAGTTATTCAGATTTCACAGGTTAAGTCAAAATATAAAATAAAATATTTCTCTCATTAGTTCATATATGCAACAGAGTGATTAAATGTTTTAGTTCATTTCAGCAAACAGAATGAATCAATGTTTTAGTTCATATCAATGACAGAGTGATTAAATGTTTTAGTTCATATCAGCAAAAGAGTGATTAAATGTTTTAGTTCATATCAGCAAAAGAGTGATTAAATGTTTTAGTTCATATCAGCAAACATAATGAATCAATGTTTTAGTTCATATCAGCAACAGAGTGATTAAATGTTTTAGTTCATATCAGCAAAAGAGTGATTAAATGTTTTAGTTCATATCAGCAACAGAGTGATTAAATGTTTTAGTTCATATCAGCAAAAGAGTGATTAAATGTTTTAGTTCATATCAGCAACAGAGTGATTAAATGTTTTAGTTCATATCAGCAACAGAGTGATTAAATGTTTTAGTTCATATCAGCAAACAGAATGAATCAATGTTTTAGTTCATATCAGCAAACATAATGAATCAACGTTTTAGTTCATATCAGCAAAAGAGTGATTAAATGTTTTAGTTCATATCAGCAAACAGAATGAATCAATGTTTTAGTTCATATCAGCAAACATAATGAATCAATGTTTTAGTTCATATCAGCAAACATAACGAATCAATGTTTTAGTTCATATCAGCAAACATAACGAATCAATGTTTTAGTTCATATCAGCAACAGAGTGAATCAATGTTTTAGTTCATATCAGCAACAGAGTGAATCAATGTTTTAGTTCATATCAGCAACAGAGTGAATCAATGTTTTAGTTCATATCAGCAACAGAGTGAATCAATGTTTTAGTTCAAATCAGCAACAGAGCAAATCAAAAATAACCTTAAGTGCATATTAAATCAAACATTATTTGTCATTGCATGGAAATAACATTGACTTATGATGGAAACCCATGCACTTACACATTTTGATTGAATAGGCAGTAATTATATCACATCGTTGTGTTCAACGGCCACATATACTGTATCTTATGTCAGATAACAAGACTTCATTTCATTTTTGGACACTATTTAAATCATGTGTGGAATTGGGGTAGGGGTTGGAATGTGTGGGAAGTTCTCAAAGTGAAAATATGACTACCAACACTATTTCGTTCTGCTGCTTGCCAGTGAGTGAAATAGTGTTTTTAGTAGGCTTTACCACTGAGACTAATGCTGGCTTGACAGTAGAAGCGACAGAACCACCAGAAAGAATGCTGTGAAGAGACTGGTCTTGCTGCTTCCTCCACTTGAGGTCACAGCTGGGATGGAAAGAGAAAAAGGAAACATGATCAAAGGAAAATAGGACGAGTGTTTGTTGCCCTGTAATGTGATTAGTTAGACAGCTGATTTGCTAAATACAACTGGAATGCAACTGATAAATTATTGATTCATGTAGAGATAATGGCATATGATACAATGGTGAACAAAATACAAGAAATATATGCCAGACAAAATATTTATTTAACTGATAATAGAATACAATTAAATAAAGAAATATGTTAACCTGTGCCGTTGACTGTCACTGAGGTGGGGTCAATGTTGAAAGCTGTGATTTTTTGGGCAGCATTTTTTAAAACAGTGCCAATATCCATGGAATTAGGGACAGAGGAGGAGCTGAATGCTAAATTCATAGTATTGATGATGGATCCAGAGCTGGGAACAAATGAGAGATAACATGTTAGATAGAAAGTGAGATCAATTTAAATCAACATACAAAATGTAATGCAAAAAATATCACCTGAATTCTGTCACAGTCAAACTGTTGAAAGAGGTGAAAGCTGTTCGATAGAAAGGTTCAAGCTGGAAGGAAAAACAAGAAACAGATTAATTTTAAACAAACAACTTCCTGTTGTTTAAAAGCTGACTATGTGACTGTATTCTACCCCTCTCAATAGGACATTCACATCTTCATCGTTTTGGGAGGCTCACCTGAGTTTTAATCAGTAATGCTCGGGTTTGAAAGGCCTGAGAAGATGGGTTTGATAGGTCAGAGGTAAACGTCTCTCCTCTCGACCGGAACACCACAGTCAACTTAGTGAGTGCCACAGCGGCAGTTTCAGTGGTTGTAGTTGTGATGATGGAAGTAGTGATGACAGGAGTAGCCATTGTAGTTGTGTTGGCATTTGTGGTGGGCACTATGAAGACAAAAGAGCAGAGAAGTTACTGAACAAGCTAATGGTTTGTCTATTCACGTCTATGCTGAACAAGTCTATAGACATACAGTACCTTTGGAAAGAATTCAGACCCCTTGACTTTTTACAAATGTTGTTATGTTACAGCCTTATTCTAAAATTGATTAAATTATTTATTTCCATCATCAATCTACACACAAAATCCCCACAAAGACAAAGTAAAAAACGTGTATTTTAATGTTTTGCTAAGTTATAATAAAATTTTAAAATGAAATATCACATTTACATAAGTATTTAGGCACTTTACTCAGTACTTTGTTGAATAACCTTTTACAGCAATTACAGCCTTGAGTCTTCTTAGGTATGGCGCTACAATCTTGGCACACCTGTATTTGGGGAGTTTCTCCCATTCTTCTCTGCAGAACCTCTCAAGCTCTGTCAGGTTCGATGTCGAGAGTTAGTGCACAGCTATGTTCAGGTCTTTTCAGAGATGTTCGATCGGGTTCAAGTCCGGGCTCTGGCTGGGGCACTCAAAGACTTTCAGAGATTTGTCGCGAACACAGTCCTGTGGTATCTTGTCTGTGTGCTTAGGGTCTTTGTGCTGTTGGAAGGTAAACCTTTGGCCCAGTCTGAATTCCTGGGCGCTCTGGAGCAAGTTTTCATCAAGGATCTCTCTATACTTTGCTCCGTTCATCTTTGTCTTGATCCTGACTAGTCTCCCAGTCCCTGCCTCTGAAAAACACATGCACAGCATGATGCTGCCACCACCGTGTTTCACCGTAAGGATGGTGCCAGGTTTCCTCCAGACGTGACGCTTGGCATTCAGGCAAAATAGTTCAATCTTGGTTTCATCAGACCAGAGAATCTTGTTTCTCATGGTCTGAGAGTCTTTAGGTGCCTTTTGGCAAACTCCAAGTGGGCTGTCATGTGCCTTTTACTGAGGAGTGGCTTCCGTCTGGCCACTCTACAACAAAGGCCTGATTGGTGGAGAGCTGCAGAGATGGTTGTCCTTCTGGAAGGTTATCCCATCTCCACAGAGAACTCTGGAACTCTGCCAGAGTAACCATCGGGTTCTTGGTCCCTGACCAAGGCCTTTCTCCCCCTGACTGCTCAGTTTGGCATGGGAGCTAGGTCTAGGAAGGGTCTTGGTGGTTCCAAACATTCAGAATGATGGAGGCTACTGTGTTATTCTTGACCTTCAAGGAAGGAGAAGCGGTGTTGGACCATTACGAGGAGTTCACCCGTCGCTTTCGGGCAGTTTTCGACCACCCGCCTGAGGGTAGAGCGGCGGGTGAACGTCTGTTCAACTTGAGGCAGGGGACGAGGAGCACACATGAGTCCGCCTTGGACTTCTGGACCCTGGTCGTCAGCGCGGGATGGAACGACAGGGCCCTGATCGATCACTACCGGTGCAGCCTGCACGAGGACGTCCGTCTGGAGTTGGCCTGCAGGGATACCACTCTGACGTTTGATCATCTGGTGGACCTGCCTATCCGGCTGGATAACCTGCTGGCTACCCGCGTACTTCTGGATCGGGCTCTGTCAGTTCCATCCCCTAGCACCACCGCTCCGACGCCCATGGAGCTGGGTGGTGCTGCTCGTAGGGCGACCGGAGTAGGGGCCGTTCCCTGTACCATCTGTGGCCGCAGAGGTCACAATGCTGGTTGGTGCTGGGGAGGTTCCTCTGGAAGTGGAGACGGCAGGCAGCGCACTCTCGTGTCACCCCAGGTGAGTCGGCACCAGGTTCACTCAGAGCCCCCTGTTGCTCACATGTTTTTGTTTATACATTTTCCAGAGTTTTCCCCGCATTCTCAGCAGAAGGCGCTCGTAGATTCAGGCGCAGCTGGGAATTTCATTGACAGAGCATTTGCCCATAGTTTAGGGGTCCCCACTGCTCCTGTGGATATGCCCTTCCCTGTGCACGCCCTAGATATTCGACCATTAGGGTCAGGGCTAATTAGGGAGGCCACCTCTCCACTGGGCATGGTGACGCAGGAGGGTCACAAGGAGAGAATTCGTTTTTTCCTTATTGATTCTCCTGCGTATCCGGTGGTGCTGGGCATACCCTGGTTGGCCTGTCATGACCCCGCTATTTCATGGCAACAGAGGGCTCTCAAGGTGTGGTCATGAAAGTGCTCGGGGAGGTGTTTAGAGGTTTCCGTCGGTGCTACTACGGTGGAAAGTCCAGACCAGATCTCCACCGTGCGCATCCCCTCTGAATATGCCGATTTGGCTCTCGCCTTCTGTAAGAAGAAGGCGACTCAATTACCACCCCATCAACGGGGGGATTGTGCGATAAATCTACTGGTAGACGCAGCACTTCCCAGGAGTCACGTGTATCCCCTGTCACAGGAGGATTAGGCGGATATGGAAACATATGTCTCCGAATCCCTGGGGAAGGGGTACATTCGGCCCTCCACTTCACCTTTCTCCTCGAGTTTCTTTTTTGTGAAGAAGAAGGATTGAGGTCGCGCCCGTGCATTGACTATTGAGGTATCAACCAAATCACTGTGAGGTACAGCTACCCGCTGCCTCTCATAGCCAGTGCGACAGAGTCAATGCACGGGGCGCGCTTCTTCACAAAATTTGATCTCAGGAGCACTTACAACCTGGTGCATATCCGGGAGGGGGACGAGTGGAAGACGGCATTTTGTTCCACCTCAGGGCACTATGAGTACCTCGTCATGCCGTACGGGTTGATGAATGCTCCATCAGTCATCCAGGCATTTGTAGACAAGATTTTCCGGGAACTGCACGGGCAGGGTGTAGTGTATATTGTGTATATCGACGACATTCTGATATACTCTGCTACACGCGCCGAGCATGTGTCCCTGGTGAGCAGGGTGCTTGGTCAACTGTTGGAGCATGACCTGTACGTCAAGGCTGAGAAATATCTGTTCTTCCAACAGTCCATCTCCTTTCTAGGGTACCGCATTTCTACATCAGGGGTGGAGATGGAGAGTGACCGCATTTCAGCCGTGCGTAATTGGCCGACTCCCACCCCGGTAAAGGAAGTGCATCGGTTTCTAGGGTTTGCCAACTACTACCGGAGGTTTATCCGGGGTTTTGGTCAGGTAGCGGCTCCCATTACCTCACTGCTGAAGGGGGGACCGGAGCGACTGCAGTGGTCTGCTGAGGCGGACAGGGCTTTTGGTCACCTGAAGGCTCTGTTTACCTCGGCACCCGTGCTGGCTCATCCGGATCCCTCTTTGGCATTCATAGTGGAGGTGGACGCGTCCGAGGCTGGGATAGGAGCCGTGCTCTCTCAGCGCTCGGGTACGCCACCAAAGCTCCGCCCATGTGCTTTCTTTTCGAAGAAGCTCAGCCCGGCGGAGCGAAACTATGATGTGGGGTACCGGGAGCTGTTGGCTGTTGTCAAGACTCTGAAGGTGTGGAGACATTGGCTAGAGGGGGCTAAACACCCTTTTCTCATCTGGACTGAACACCACAATCTGGAGTACATCCGTGCGGCGTAGAGGCTGAACCCTCGCCAGGCAAGGTGGGCCATGTTCTTTACCCGTTTTGTTTTCACCCTGTCCTTACAGACCAGGTTCCCAGAACGCTAAGGCAGATGCACTGTCCCGGATGTATGACATAGAGGAGCGGTCCATGGATCACACTCCCATACTTCCAGCCTCTTGCCTGGTGGCACCGGTGGTGTGGGAGTTGGACGAGGACATCGAGCGGGTGTTACGTACAGAGCCCACTCCCCCCAGTGTCCAGCTGGGCATCTGTAAGTTGCGTCTGCTGTCCGTGACCGTTTGATCTATTGGGCCCACACGTCACCCTCCTCTGGTCACCCTGGCATTGGTCGGACGGTGCGCTGTCTTAGTGGGAAGTACTGGTGGTCCACCTTGGCCAAGGACGTGAGGGTTTATGCTTCCTCCTGCTCGGTGTGCGCCCAGTGCAAGGCCCCTAGGCACCTGCCCACAGGGAAGTTACAGCCCTTACCCGTTCCACAACGGCCGTGGTCGCACCTATCGGAGGATTTTCTCACGGTTCTTCCTCCCTCACAGGGTAACACCATGATCCTGGTCATTGTGGATCGGTTCTCTAAGTCCTGCCGTCTCCTTCCTTTGCCCGGTCTCCCTACGGCCCTACAGACTGCGGAGGCCCTGTTTACACACGATTTCCGGCACTACGGGGTGCCTGAGGATATCGTGTCTGATCGAGGTCCCCAGTTCACGTCAAGGGTCTGGAGGGCGTTCATGGAACGTCTAGGGGTCTCGTTCAGCCGGGCTTTCACCCCGAGAGTAACGGGCAGGTGGAGAGAGTAAACCAGGATGTGGGTAGGTTTCTGCTGTCTTATTGCCAGGACCGGCCGGGGGAGTGGGCGGCGTTCATCCCCTGGACAGAGATGGCCCAAAACTCGCTCCGCCACTCCTCCACTAACCTCTATCATTTCCAGTGCGTACTGGGGTATAGGCTGGTTCTGGCACCTTGGCATCAGAGCCAGATCGATGCTCCTGCGGTGGACAAATGGTTTAAGCGCTCGGAGGAGACCTGGGACGCCGCTCATGTGCACCTGCAACGGGCCTTGAGGCGTCAGAAGGCGAGCGCCGATCGCTACCGCAGTGAGGCCCCGGTGTTCGCACCGTGGGACCAGGTCTAGCTCTCGACCCGAAACCTGCCCCTCCGCCTGCCCTGCCGGAAGCTGGGCCTGCGGTTTGTGGGGCCATTCAAAGTCCTGAGGAGACTGAACGAGGTTTGTTACAGGTTACAGCTTCCCCCAGATTACCATATTAACCCCTCATTCCATGTGTCTCTCCTCAGGCCAGTGGTGGCTGGTCCACTCCAAGAGTCTGAGGTGCGGAAGGTCCCTCCGCCCCCTCTGGACATCGAGGGGGCCCCGGCGTATGCTGTTAGAGCCATACTGGACACGAGGCGTCGGGCGAGGTGCCTTCAGTACCTCGTGGAGTAAGAGTGGTACGGTCCGGAGGAGAGATGGTGGGTGCCGGTGGAGGATGTTTTGGACCCTTCGTTGCTGCGGGAGTTCCACCGTCTTCATCCGGATCGCCTTGCGCCTCGTCCTCCGGGTCGGGTGGGGGCTACTGTCACGACTTCCGCCGAAGTCCCTCTACTTGTTCGGGTGGCTTTCGGCGGTCGACGTCACCGGCCTTCTAGCCATCGCCGATCCAATTTTCATTTTCCATTTGTTTTGTCTTTGTTTTACACACCTGGTTTCAATTCCCCAATTACATGTTCATTATTTAACCCTCTGTTTTCCCCATGGTTTTTGTGCGTGTTTGTTTTATCTATTTCGGTCCTTTTGTGTGGGCTTGGTAATTTCTACATGTACTTGGTATTTTGAGTAAAGTTACTTGTATTACTCATCTCTGCTGTCCTGCGCCTGACTCCTCTGCACCAGCTACACCCAGACATTTACAGCTGAATAATTATGTAAACAAGGTATTTTTGTTTTTTAAATTTTAATAGATTTGCAAAAACTACATGGCAAGAAATGTAATTAACTACTGAAAACACTAGTTGGATATGAATTCAGTGAAACTACCACCAAGCTACTGCAAAATGGAGGTACATTATTATTTGAACTACAGGTACATATGTAAGCATTAAATATAACACTCAGATTTTATTCAACACTGGAGAAATTGCAGTGTATAGATTGTTTTCGTTCACCCATCTGGGTTTACTCACCTTTAACAGTGATGGTGGTAACATCCACAGAGAGGTTGCCAAAGGTAATGTTTGGATTGGTCACAGCCTCTTTCAGTGTATTGCTAATGTCAGTAACCTCAGGGACAGATTGAGTGGAGGTCTCATTGAACACTAGTTGGACCTCTGCCTGTGTTTCTGCATCCATACGGGAACGGAAAATAGGTCTGCAAAAGGTCATAAAAGGTCATGAACAGTGGCATGCCAAAGGTTTAAAGAATAGAATAGGATATAATGGAATATTACGTGAATCCAAGAACAATCGTCCGGATGAAGAGGATCCCATATTTTGCTTTGTAGATCACATCAAACTGTAAGGAATGGTACAAACAGGAGAATGTTTGAATGATTTAACACACACAAAAACATTTCTATATATTCCTATCCACATAGTTAAGCCCTAGTTATTTAAGATAGATATTGGGGAATAGAAATCAATCTGTAGTGATGGAGACTAATTGTCACCTGATTAGAACAAATTAAAGATCTACTTTAAAATATAGATTTTACAACAATCACCATACATTATTCATGGTCATACACCCAATAAAAACAAACTGAATTTCAAGGACTTACCACTGCAGTAATAGTTACTGCAAGTTCTTGGAATTTTGTACTTTGAGGGTCATTTAAAGCTTCTACAAACACTTGTTGTATGATGAAAACCACCAGTGGAGCAGGTTGAAGATGTGCAGTTGTAGTTGTAGTAATGGTTGTTGTACTAGTAGTAGTAGGTGTTGTAGTAGTGGTTGTTGTACTAGTAGTAGTAGTAGGTGTTGTAGTAGTGGCTGGTGCGTTGGTTGTTGTGGTAGTTGGAGCTGTGCTGGTAGTTGTTGACAGTGGTGATGTTGTCCTTGACACTGTAGTTGTGGGGGCCACATATGTAGTGGTTGTAGTTGTGGGCCTAGTTGTAGGAACGGTAGCAGGAACAGTGACAGGTTCTCCAGTTGTTGCGGTGGTAGCACCAGCCACAGTGGTAGTAACAGAAGTTGTAGGAGGAACAATACCTGTTGTAGGAGCAGCTAAGTTCAAAAATAAAATGGACAATTCCACATCTCTTTAAGGCTGTGTGGCAGTGTAACGCAGTCATTGTAATAGATTGGAGTATAACATGATGCTCTTATATTGACAACTAAATCATTAAACGTTGGGCGTTTATGTAATGCACATCCTGCATCCTGTAAACAGGCTTCCTGCAACATTTCACATGAACCACTTCAGCTGAAAACCATTTCTATTGTATACAGTACATTCGGAAATTCAGACCCCTTGAATTCCTGCCTGCCCTGAGCCTGCCTGCCATCCTGTACCTTTGCTCCACCCATCTCGATTACTGACCTCTGCCTGACCTGTCCCTGAACCTGCCTGCCATCCTGTACCTTTGCTCTACCTATCTGGATATTGGCCCATGCCTGCCCTTGACCTGTCTCTTGCCTGCCCCTGTTGGATTAATACACTGTTGTTACTTCAACATTGTCTGCATCTGGGCATTACCTGAAACGTGTTAGTACGAACTGGCCACGACTTACCCAGCAGATCTGGTTCTCAACGCCATCTTCTCCCAAGGAGCCACCATAGGTAGGTACAAGGAATTGCTTCGTGGACTTATGGAGGGGGTCCAAATGACCTGGCTTTGGACCTTTTGCTGGAGCAATGTCGCCAGCAGAATGTCAATACAGGATCAACATGAAGAGTTGCCTGTATTGCAGGACTCTTGGTCATTTTGTATACTCTTGTCCTTTAAAAGACCAGGCCCCGGGGCCTCCCGGGTGGCGCAGTGGTCTAGGGCACTGCATCGCAGTGCTAGCTGCGCCACCAGAGTCTCTGGGTTCGCGCCCAGGCTCTGTCGCAGCCGGCCGCGACCGGGAGGTCCGTGGGGCGACGCACAATTGGCATAGCGTCGTCCGGGTTAGGGAGGGTTTGGCCGGTAGGGATATCCTTGTCTCTTCGCGCTCCAGCGACTCCTGTGGCGGGCCGGGCGCAGTGCGCGCTAACCAAGGGGGCCAGGTACACGGTGTTTCCTCCGACACATTGGTGCGGCTGGTTTCCGGGTTGGAGGCGCGCTGTGTTAAGAAGCAGTGCGGCTTGGTTGGGTTGTGCTTCGGAGGACGCGTGGCTTTCGACCTTCGTCTCTCCCGAGCCCGTACGGGAGTTGTAGCGATGAGACAAGATAGTAATTACCAGCGATTGGATACCACGAAAATTGGGGAGAAAATGGGATAAATTTGTTTTTTTAATTACAAATTCAAAAAAGACCAGGCCCACCTGTAGGAGCGAGTACTCTGGTGGGCCATATGGAGAACTTTGCTGGTTCCCCTTTATTTCTACTGTGGGGAAACCAGTCTAAATCTCTTCGGGTCCTCATTGACTGGGGCCGACGAGAGCTTTTTGGACGCTACCCTGACTTCCGAGTTGAACAGCCCCTCTCCATTCCCATGGATGTTAGAGCGCTGGATGGGCGCTCTATAGGCCGGGTCACTCATATTACCACTCCCATCAACCTACGGGTGTCAGGGAATCACAGTGAGACTATTCAATTTCTGCTCATCAAGTCTCCTCAGACTCCCATGGATTTGGGATTCTCCTTGCTCCAGCGACACAATCCCCTCATCAACTGGTCTACTGGTGCCATCATGAGCTGGAGGCCATTCTGCCACATCCATTGTCTGAAGTCAGTGCAACCTACCCCGGGACGCCTTCCTGGGGGCTGGGAAGTTGCCCCGGACCTCTCGTCATTCCCACGGAGTACCAGGACCTCCAGGTGTTCAGCAAGGACCGGGCCACTTCGCTTTCGCCACACTGACCCTATGACTGCAGGATTGACCTTCTCCCTAGCACCACGCCCCCCGGGGATGTCTGTACTCTCTGTCGGGACTGGAGACCAAGGCTATGGAGACCTACATTTGGGATTCCCTAGCTGCAGGAATTATCCCTCCCTCTTCCTCTCCTGCCGGCGCCGGTTCTTGTTTGTGAAGAAAAAAGCCTTTGAGCCGCTCCAGGGAGCCACTGTTTTTTCCAAGCTGGATCTACGGAACACCTACCACCTGGTGCTGATAGGAGAGGGGGACGAATGGAAGACCGCCTTCAACACGACCAGCCGCCACTACATGTATCTGTTCATGCATTTTGGCCTCACCAACGCCCCTGCTGTGTTCCAGGCTCTGGTAAATTATGTTCTCTGCGTCATGTTGAACCAGTTCGCGTCATGTTGAACCAACTCCCCAAAAACAGTTGAGCAAATCGTGTATTATCATACCCAAGAAGACTCAAAGGCTGTAATCACTGCCAAAGGTGCTTCAACAAAGTACTGAAAGAGGGTGTGAATACTTACATGTAAATGTTTTATGTAAATGAAATATTTCTGTTTTTTATTTTTTATAAATTAGCAAACATGTCTAAAAAACTGTTTATGCATTGTCATTATTGGGTATGGTGTGTAGATTGATGACGAAGAAAAAAACATTTAATATTTTTTTTTGAATGAGGCTGTAACGTAACAAAATGTGGAAAAATTCAAGGGGTCTGAATACTTTCCGAATGCACTGTAGATGCTACAAACACAGGGTTAGTAGCATTAGAACCAGAAGAACTGTGGCATTCTGATACAGAACACTCACCTTATTAACAGCATGTGTATTACAGAGCAAGAGCAGGCAAAACAGCTGAAATGTACCTAATTTTATTTGTATTTTTTTAAACAAAATATTTTAAGAAAAAGGTCAGTCAATTGATGGGGACTAATTTATAAGATATTTTAAAGTCAATGTTTGAAATAAAACATGTCACTAATTACTGTTCCAAATAGATTTGTGTTGTTCAAATTTTTTTTAAATAATAATTTACCAGATAATTAAATGTAATTGAATAAATTATTGTGTTTACCTGTGCTGTTGACTGTCACTGAGGAGGGGTCAATGTCCAAAGCTGTGATGTTTTGCGCAGCATTTATCAAAACAGTGCCAATCTCTGTGATATTAGGGACAGAGGGGGAGCTGAATGCTACATTTACAGTATTGATGATGGATCCAGAGCTGAGAATAAATGAGAGATAACATGTTAGATAGAAAGTGAGATCAATTTAAATCAACATACATCATGTAATAAAAAATAAATCACCTGAATTCTGTCACAGTCAAACTGTTGAAAGAGGTGAAAGCCGATCGATAGAAAGGTTCAAGCTGGAAGGAAAAACAAGAAACAGATGAATTTTAAACAAACAACTTCCTGTTGATTAAAAGCTGACTATGTGACTGTAATCTACCCCTCTCAATAGGACATTCACATCTTCATTGTTTTAGGAGGCTCACCTGAGTTTTAATCAGTAATGCTCGGGTTTGAAAGGCCTGAGAAGATGTGTTTGATAGGTCAGAGGTAAATGTCTCTCTGGACCTGAACACCACAGAAACCCTAGTGATTGCAGCAGCGGTGGTTGCAGCTGTCGTGGCTGTGATGATGGCAGTAGTGATGACAGGAGTAGCTGTTGTAGTTGGGCTGGCATTTGATGCGCTAGTGACAGTTGTTGTGGGTGCAGCTGTAGCAGTAGTTGTTGATGGACCAGTAATGGTTGTAGTGGGTTCGCTAGTCGTTGTCGACGCATCAATGATGGTTGTAGTGGGTTCACCAGTTGTTATCGATACATCAATGATGGTTGTAGTGGGTTCACCAGTTGTTGTTGACACACCAGCCACGGTCGTAGTGGGTTCACTAGCTGTTGTCGACACACCAGCTACAGTATAAATGGGTTCACCAGTTGTTGTAGAATAACCAGTCACAGATGTACTGGGTTCACCAGTTGTATATGTTGTTTCTGTGACAATTGTTGTGGGTTCACTAGTTGTTGTCGATGCAACAGTAACAGTTGTAATGGGTACATCTGTAACCGTTGTTGTCGACACACCAGTGATGGTTGTAGTGGGGTCACCAGTTATTGTCGACACACCGCTGAGGGTTGTAGTGGGTTCACCAGTTGTTGTCGACACACCAGTTACGGTGGTAGTGGGTTCAACAGTTGTTGTCGATGAACCAGTGACTGCTCTAGTGGGTTCACCAGTTGTTGTTGACTCAGTGACAATTGTTGTGGGTTCACCAGTTGTTGTCGACACACCAGTGACGGTTGTAGAAGGTTCATTAGTTGTTGTCGACACACCAGTGACGGTCGTTGTGGGTTCACCAGTTGTTGTCGACACACCAGTGACGGTCGTAGTGGGTTCACCAGCTGTTGTCGACAAACCAGTTACGGTCGTAGTGGGTTCACCAGTTGTTGTCGACACACCAGTGACTGTTGCTGTGGGTTCATCAGTTGTTTTTGTTGACTCAGTGACAATTGTTGTGGGTTCACCAGTTGTTGTCGACACACCAGTGACGGTTGTAGAAGGTTCATTAGTTGTTGTCGACACACCAGTGACGGTCGTAGTGGGTTCACCAGTTGTTGTCGACACACCAGTGACGGTTGTAGAAGTCTCATTAGTTGTTGTCGACACACCAGTCATGGTCGTAGTGGGTTCACCAGTTGTTGTCGACAAACCAGTTACGGTCGTTGTGGGTTCACCAGCTGTTGTCGACACACCAGTGACGGTCGTAGTGGGTTCACCAGCTGTTGTCGACAAACCAGTTATGGTCGTAGTGGGTTCACCAGCTGTTGTCGACAAACCAGTGACGGTCGTTGTGGGTTCACCAGCTGTTGTCGACAAACCAGTTACGGTCGTAGTGGGTTCACCAGCTGTTGTCGACAAACCAGTTACGGTCGTAGTGGGTTCACCAGCTGTTGTCGACAAACCAGTTACGGTCGTAGTGGTTTCACCAGCTGTTGTCGACAAACCAGTTACGGTCGATGTGGGTTCACCAGCTGTTGTCGACAAACCAGTTACGGTCGTAGTGGGTTCACCAGCTGTTGTCGACAAACCAGTTACGGTCGTAGTGGGTTCACCAGCTGTTGTCGACAAACCAGTTACGGTCGATGTGGGTTCACCAGCTGTTGTCGACAAACCAGTTACGGTCGTTGTGGGTTCACCAGCTGTTGTCGACAAACCAGTTACGGTCGTAGTGGGTTCACCAGCTGTTGTCGACAAACCAGTTACGGTCGTAGTGGGTTCACCAGCTGTTGTCGACAAACCAGTTACGGTCGTAGTGGGTTCACCAGCTGTTGTCGACAAACCAGTTATGGTCGTAGTGGGTTCACCAGCTGTTGTCGACAAACCAGTTACGGTCGTAGTGGTTTCACCAGCTGTTGTCGACAAACCAGTGACGGTCGTAGTGGGTTCACCAGTTGTTGTTGACACAACAGTGACTGTTGTTGTGGGTTCATCAGTTGTTTTTGTTGACTCAGTGACAATTGTTGTGGGTTCACCAGTTGTTATCGATACATCAATGATGGTTGTAGTGGGTTCACCAGTTGTTATCGATACATCAATGATGGTTGTAGTGGAATCACTAGTTGTTGTCGACACACCAGCCACGGTCGAAGTGGGTTCACTAGCTGTTGTCGACACACCAGCTACAGTATAAATGGGTTCACCAGTTGTTGTAGAATAACCAGTCACAGATGTACTGGGTTCACCAGTTGTATATGTTATTTCTGTGACAATTGTTGTGGGTTCACTAGTTGTTGTCGATGCAACAGTAACAGTTGTAATGGGTACATCTGTAACCGTTGTTGTCGACACACCGCTGAGGGTTGTAGTGAGTTCACCAGTTATTGTCGACACACCAGTTACGGTGGTAGTGGGTTCAACAGTTGTTGTCGATGAACCAGTGACTGCTCTAGTGGGTTCACCAGCTGTTGTTGACACAACAGTAACAGTTGTAGTGGGTTCACCAGTTGTTGTTGACACACCAGTTATGGTCGTAGTGGGTTCAACAGTTGTTGTTGACACACCAGTTATGGTCGTAGTGGGTTCACCAGTTGTATATGTTGTTTCTGTGACATTTGTTGTGGGTTTACCAGTTGGTGTCAATGAACCTGTGACTTCTCTAGTGGGTTCACCAGTTGATTTTGTTGACTCATTGATGGTTGTAGTGGAATCACCAGTTGTTGTCGACACACCAGTGATGGTTGTAGAAGGTTCATTGGTTGTTGTCGACATACCAGTGACGGTCGATGTGGGTTCACCAGCTGTTGTCGATGAACCAGGGACTGCTCTAGTGGGTTCACCAGCTGTTGTCGATGAACCAGGGACTGCTCTAGTGGGTTCACCAGCTGTTGTCGATGAACCAGTGACTGCTCTAGTGGGTTCACCAGTTGTTGTTGACACAACAATGGCTGTTGTTGTGGGTTCAGCAGATGTTGTCGATGAACCAGTGACTGCTCTAGTGGGTTCACCAGTTGTTGTTGACACAACAGTGGCTGTTGTTGTGGGTTCACCAGTTGTTGTCGATGAACCAGTGATGGTTGTAGAAGGTTCATCAGTTGTTGTCGACACACCAGTAACAGTTGTAGTGGGTTCACTAGTTGTATATGTTGTTTCTCTGACAATTGTTGTGGGTTCACCAGTTGTATATGTTGTTTCTGTGACAATTGTTGTGGGTTCACCAGTTGGTGTCAATGAACCTGTGACTTCTCTAGTGGGTCCACCAGTTGATTTTGTTGACTCAGTGGTGGTTGAAGTGGGATCATCAATTGTTGTTGTTGACTCAGTGATGGTCGTAGTGGGTTCACCAGCTGTTGTCGATGAACCAGTAACAGTTGTAGTGGGTTCACCAGCTGTTGTTGACACAACAGTGACTGTTGCTGTGGGTTCATCAGTTGTTTTTGTTGACTCAGTGGCAATTGTTGTGGGTTCAGCAGTTGTTGTCGATGCATCATTGATGGTTGTAGTGGGTTCACCAGTTGTTGTCGACACACCAGTTACGGTCGTAGTGGGTTCACCAGCTGTTGTCGACAAACCAGTTACGGTCGTAGTGGTCTCACCAGCTGTTGTCGACAAACCAGTTACGGTCGTAGTGGTTTCACCAGCTGTTGTCGACAAACCAGTGACGGTCGTAGTGGGTTCACCAGCTGTTGTCGACAAACCAGTTACGGTCGTAGTGGTTTCACCAGCTGTTGTCGACAAACCAGTTACGGTCGTAGTGGGTTCACCAGCTGTTGTCGACAAACCAGTTACGGTCGTAGTGGGTTCACCAGTTGTTGGTGACAAACCAGTTACGGTCAATGTGGGTTCACCAGCTGTTGTCGACAAACCAGTTACGGTCGTAGTGGTTTCACCAGCTGTTGTCGACAAACCAGTTACGGTCGTAGTGGTTTCACCAGCTGTTGTCGATGAACCAGTGGCTGCTCTAGTGGGTTCACCAGTTGTTGTTGACTCAGTGACAATTGTTGTGGGTTCACCAGTTGTTGTCGATACATCAATGATGGTTGTAGTGGGTTCACCAGTTGTTTTTGTTGACTCAGTGATGGTTGTAGTGGAATCACTAGTTGTTGTCGACACACCAGTGACGGTCATAGTGGGTTCACCAGTTGTTTTTGTTGACTCAGTGATGGTTGTAGTGGAATCACTAGTTGTTGTCGACCCACCAGTGACGGTCGAAGTGGGTTCACCAGCTGTTGTCGATGTACCAGTGACAATTGTTGTGGGTTCACCAGTTGTATATGTTGTTTCTGTGACAATTGTTGTGGGTTCACCAGTTGGTGTCAATGAACCTGTGACTTCTCTAGTGGGTTCACCAGTTGATTTTGTAGACTCAGTGATGGTTGTAGTGGGTTCACCAGTTGTATATGTTGTTTCTGTGACAATTGTTGTGGGTTCACCAGTTGGTGTCAATGAACCTGTGACTTCTCTAGTGGGTTCACCCGTTGATTTTGTAGACTCTGTGACGGTCGTAGTGGGTTCACCAGTTGTTGTGGATGCACTTGTCACGGATGTACTGGGTTCACCAGTTGTATATGTTGTTTCTGTGACAATTGTTGTGGGTTCACCAGTTGTTGTTGATGACTCAGTGATGGTTTTAGTGGAATCACCAGTTGTTGTCGACACACCAGTGATGGTTGTAGAAGGTTCATTAGTTGTTTTTGACATACCAGTGACGGTCGATGTGTGTTCACCAGTTGTTGTCGACACACCAGTTACGGTCGTAGTGGTTTCACCAGCTGTTGTCGATGAACCAGTGACTGCTCTAGAGGGTTCACCAGTTGTTGTCGACACACCAGTTACGGTGGTAGTGGGTTCAACAGTTGTTGTCGATGAACCAGTGACTGCTCTAGTGGGTTCACCAGTTGTTGTTGACTCAGTGACAATTGTTGTGGGTTCACCAGTTGTTGTCGATACATCAATGATGGTTGTAGTGGGTTCACCAGTTGCTTTTGTTGACTCCGTAATGGTTGTAGTGAAGTCACCAGTTGTTGTCGACATACCAGTGACGGTCGATGTGGGTTCACCAGTTGTTGTCGACACACCAGTTACGCTCGTTGTGGGTTCACCAGTTGTTGTCGATATATCAATGATGGTTGTTGTGGGTTCACCAGTTGTTGGTGATGAAACAGTGATTGATGTAGTGGGTTCACCAGTTGTTGTCGATGCACCAGTAACAGTTGTAGCGGGTTCACCAGCTGTTGTCAATGCACCAGTTACAGTTGTAATGGGTACATCTGTAACCGTTGTTGTCGACACACCAGTTATGGTCGTAGTGGTTTCACCAGCTGTTGTCGACAAACCAGTTATGGTCGTAGTGGTTTCACCAGCTGTTGTCGACAAACCAGTTATGGTCGTAGTGGTTTCACCAGCTGTTGTCGACGAACCAGTTATGGTCGTAGTGGTTTCACCAGCTGTTGTCGACAAACCAGTTATGGTCGTAGTGGTTTCACCAGCTGTTGTCGACAAACCAGTTATGGTCGTAGTGGGTTCACCAGCTGTTGTCGACAAACCAGTTACGGTCGTTGTGGGTTCACCAGCTGTTGTCGACAAACCAGTTATGGTCGTAGTGGTTTCACCAGTTGTTGTCGACAAACCAGTTACGGTCGTAGTGGTTTCACCAGCTGTTGTCGACAAACCAGTGACTGCTCTAGTGGGTTCACCAGTTGTTGTTGACACAACAGTGACTGTTGTTCTGGGTTCATCAGTTGTTTTTATTGACTCAGTGACAATTGTTGTGGGTTCACCAGTTGTTATCGATACATCAGTGACGGTCGTAGTGGGTTCACCAGTTGTTTTTGTTGACTCAGTGATGGTTGTAGTGGAATCACTAGTTGTTGTCGACACACCAGTGACGGTCATAGTGGGTTCACCAGTTGTTGTTGTTGACACACCAGTGATGGTTTTAGAAGATTCATCAGTTGTTGTCGACCCACCAGTGACGGTCGAAGTGGGTTCACCAGTTGTTTTTGTTGACTCAGTGATGGTTGTAGTGGAATCACTAGTTGTTGTCGACCCACCAGTGACGGTCGAAGTGGGTTCACCAGCTGTTGTCGATGTACCAGTGACAATTGTTGTGGGTTCACCAGTTGTATATGTTGTTTCTGTGACAATTGTTGTGGATTCACCAGTTGTTGTCAATGCACCAGTGACAATTGTTGTGGGTTCACCAGCTGTTGTCGATGAACCAGTGACTGCTCTAGTGGGTTCACCAGTTGTTGTTGACACAACAGTGGCTGTTGTTGTGGGTTCACCAGCTGTTGTCGATGAACCAGTGACTGCTCTAGTGGAATCACCAGTTGTTGTTGACACAACAGTGGCTGTTGTTGTGGGTTCACCAGCTGTTGTCGATGAACCAGTGACTGCTCTAGTGGAATCACCAGTTGTTGTTGACACACCAGTGCTGGTTGTAGAAGGTTCATCAGTTGTTGTCGACACACCAGTAACAGATGTTCTGGGCCCACCAGTTGTATATGTTGTTTCTGTGACAATTGTTGTGGGTTCACCAGTTGGTGTCAATGAACCTGTGACTTCTCTAGTGGGTTCACCCGTTGATTTTGTAGACTCAGTGATGGTTGTAGTGGGTTCATCAGTTGTTGTTGATGACTCAGTGATGGTTGTAGTGGAATCACTAGTTGTTGTCGACACACCAGTGACGGTCGTAGTGGGTTCACCAGTTGTTGTCGATGCACCAGTGACAATTGTTGTGGGTTCACCAGCTGTTGTCGATGAACCAGGGACTGCTCTAGTGGGTTCACCAGTTGTTGTTGACACAACAGTGACTGTTGTTCTGGGTTCATCAGTTGTTTTTGTTGACTCAGTGGCAATTGTTGTGGGTTCACCAGTTGTATATGTTGTTTCTGTGACAATTGTTGTGGGTTCACCAGTTGGTGTCAATGAACCTGTGACTTCTCTAGTGGGTTCACCCGTTGATTTTGTAGACTCTGTGACGGTCGTAGTGGGTTCACCAGTTGTTGTGGATGCACTTGTCACGGATGTACTGGGTTCACCAGTTGTATATGTTGTTTCTGTGACAATTGTAGTGGGTTCACCAGTTGTTGTTGATGACTCAGTGATGGTTTTAGTGGAATCACCAGTTGATTTTGTTGACTCCGTGATGGTCGTAGTGGTTTCACCAGCTGTTGTCGACAAACCAGTTATGGTCGTAGTGGTTTCACCAGCTGTTGTCGACAAACCAGTTATGGTCGTAGTGGGTTCACCAGCTGTTGTCGACAAACCAGTTACGGTCGTTGTGGGTTCACCAGCTGTTGTCGACAAACCAGTTATGGTCGTAGTGGTTTCACCAGTTGTTGTCGACAAACCAGTTACGGTCGTAGTGGGTTCACCAGCTGTTGTCGACAAACCAGTTACGGTCGTAGTGGTTTCACCAGCTGTTGTCGACAAACCAGTGACTGCTCTAGTGGGTTCACCAGTTGTTGTTGACACAACAGTGACTGTTGTTCTGGGTTCATCAGTTGTTTTTATTGACTCAGTGACAATTGTTGTGGGTTCACCAGTTGTTATCGATACATCAGTGACGGTCGTAGTGGGTTCACCAGTTGTTTTTGTTGACTCAGTGATGGTTGTAGTGGAATCACTAGTTGTTGTCGACACACCAGTGACGGTCATAGTGGGTTCACCAGTTGTTGTTGTTGACACACCAGTGATGGTTTTAGAAGATTCATCAGTTGTTGTTGATGAAACAGTGATTGATGTAGTGGGTTCACCAGTTGTTTTTGTTGACTCAGTGATGGTTGTAGTGGAATCACTAGTTGTTGTCGACACACCAGTGACGGTCATAGTGGGTTCACCAGTTGTTGTTGTTGACACACCAGTGATGGTTTTAGAAGATTCATCAGTTGTTGTCGACCCACCAGTGACGGTCGAAGTGGGTTCACCAGTTGTTTTTGTTGACTCAGTGATGGTTGTAGTGGAATCACTAGTTGTTGTCGACCCACCAGTGACGGTCGAAGTGGGTTCACCAGCTGTTGTCGATGTACCAGTGACAATTGTTGTGGGTTCACCAGTTGTTGTCGACACACCAGTGCTGGTTGTAGAAGGTTCATCAGTTGTTGTCGACACACCAGTAACAGATGTTCTGGGCCCACCAGTTGTATATGTTGTTTCTGTGACAATTGTTGTGGGTTCACCAGTTGGTGTCAATGAACCTGTGACTTCTCTAGTGGGTTCACCCGTTGATTTTGTAGACTCAGTGATGGTTGTAGTGGGTTCATCAGTTGTTGTTGATGACTCAGTGATGGTTGTAGTGGAATCACTAGTTGTTGTCGACACACCAGTGACGGTCGTAGTGGGTTCACCAGTTGTTGTCGATGCACCAGTGACAATTGTTGTGGGTTCACCAGCTGTTGTCGATGAACCAGGGACTGCTCTAGTGGGTTCACCAGTTGTTGTTGACACAACAGTGACTGTTGTTCTGGGTTCATCAGTTGTTTTTGTTGACTCAGTGGCAATTGTTGTGGGTTCACCAGTTGTATATGTTGTTTCTGTGACAATTGTTGTGGGTTCACCAGTTGGTGTCAATGAACCTGTGACTTCTCTAGTGGGTTCACCCGTTGATTTTGTAGACTCTGTGACGGTCGTAGTGGGTTCACCAGTTGTTGTGGATGCACTTGTCACGGATGTACTGGGTTCACCAGTTGTATATGTTGTTTCTGTGACAATTGTTGTGGGTTCACCAGTTGTTGTTGATGACTCAGTGATGGTTTTAGTGGAATCACCAGTTGATTTTGTTGACTCCGTGATGGTCGTAGTGGTTTCACCAGCTGTTGTCGACAAACCAGTTATGGTCGTAGTGGTTTCACCAGCTGTTGTCGACAAACCAGTTATGGTCGTAGTGGGTTCACCAGCTGTTGTCGACAAACCAGTTACGGTCGTTGTGGGTTCACCAGCTGTTGTCGACAAACCAGTTATGGTCGTAGTGGTTTCACCAGTTGTTGTCGACAAACCAGTTACGGTCGTAGTGGGTTCACCAGCTGTTGTCGACAAACCAGTTACGGTCGTAGTGGTTTCACCAGCTGTTGTCGACAAACCAGTGACTGCTCTAGTGGGTTCACCAGTTGTTGTTGACACAACAGTGACTGTTGTTCTGGGTTCATCAGTTGTTTTTATTGACTCAGTGACAATTGTTGTGGGTTCACCAGTTGTTATCGATACATCAGTGACGGTCGTAGTGGGTTCACCAGTTGTTTTTGTTGACTCAGTGATGGTTGTAGTGGAATCACTAGTTGTTGTCGACACACCAGTGACGGTCATAGTGGGTTCACCAGTTGTTGTTGTTGACACACCAGTGATGGTTTTAGAAGATTCATCAGTTGTTGTCGACCCACCAGTGACGGTCGAAGTGGGTTCACCAGTTGTTTTTGTTGACTCAGTGATGGTTTTAGTTGGAAATCACTAGTTGTTGTCGACCCACCATTGACGGTCGAAGTGGGTTCACCAGCTGTTGTCGATGTACCAGTGACAATTGTTGTGGGTTCACCAGTTGTATATGTTGTTTCTGTGACAATTGTTGTGGATTCACCAGTTGTTGTCAATGCACCAGTGACAATTGTTGTGGGTTCACCAGTTGTATATGTTGTTTCTGTGACAATTGTTGTGGGTTCACCAGTTGGTGTCAATGAACCTGTGACTTCTCTAGTGGGTTCACCCGTTGATTTTGTAGACTCAGTGATGGTTGTAGTGGGTTCATCAGTTGTTGTTGAGTACTCAGTGATGGTTGTAGTGGAATATCTAGTTGTTGTCGACACACCAGTTACGGTCGTAGTGGGTTCACCAGTTGTTGTCGATGCACCAGTGACAATTGTTGTGGTTCACCAGCTGTTGTCGATGAACCAGGGACTGCTCTAGTGGTTCACCAGTTGTTGTTGACACAACAGTGACTGTTGTTCTGGGTTCCAGTTGTTTTTGTTGACTCAGTGGCAATTGTTGTGGGTTCCCCAGTTGTATATGTTTTCTGTGACAATTGTTGTGGGTTCACCAGTTTTGTCAATGAACCTGTGACTTCTCTAGTGGGTTCACCCGTTGATTTTGTAGACTCTGTGACGGTCGTAGTGGGTTCACCAGTTGTGTGGATGCACTTGTCACGGATGTAGTGGGTTCACCAGTTGTATATGTTGTTTCTGTCACATTTGTTGTGGGTTTACCAGTTGTTGTCGATGACTCGTGATGGTTTTAGTGGAATCACCAGTTGATTTTGTTGACTCCGATGATGTGTAGTGGAATCACCATTTTTTATCGACACACCGTGTGATGTATGTAAGGTTACACATTGGTGTATTTGACATACCACAGGGGTGACGGTCGATAGTGGTTGACATACCAACTCAGTCGTTTTCTGTCGACATCACTACAGGCTGTAGTGGTCGATAGTGTTTCGCACACAACCTGTTCGATCACCGGTCGGATTATGTGGTTCACCGTTGTATTGTTGTTTTCGGACAATTGTTTGTGGGTTCACCGATGTTGTCCGATGCATCATGATGGTGTAGTGGGTTCACCAGTTGCTTTGTTGACTCCTTAATGGTTGTAGTGAAATCACCAGTTGTTGTCGACATACCAGTGACGGTCGATGTGGGTTCACCAGTTGTTGTCGACACACCAGTTACGCTCGTTGTGGGTTCACCAGTTGTTGTCGATGAACCAGTGACGGTCGTAGTGGGTTCACCAGTTGTTGGTGACACACCAGTGACGGTTGTAGTGGGTTCACCAGTTGTTGGTGATGAAACAGTGATTGATGTAGCGGGTTCACCAGCTGTTGTCAATGCACCAGTTACAGTTGTAATGGGTACATCTGTAACCGTTGTTGTCGACACACCAGTGATGGTTTTAGTGGCTTCACCAGTTATTGTAGACACACCACTGAGGGTTGTAGTGAGTTCAACAGTTGTTGTCGACACAGCAGTGACTGTTGTTGTGGGTCCACCAGTTGTTTTTCTTGACTCAGTGATGGTTGTAGGGGAAACACTAGTTGTTGTCGACACACCAGTGACGGTCGAAGTGGGTTCACCAGTTGTTGTCGAAACACCAGTTACAGTCGTAGTGGGTTCACCAGCTTTTGTCGATGAACCAGTGACTGCTCTAGTGGGTTCACCAGCTGTTGTTGACACAACAGTGACTGTTGCTGTGGGTTTATCAGTTGTTTTTGTTGACTCAGTGACAATTGTTGTGAGTTCAGCAGTTGTTGTCGATGCATCAATGATGGTTGTAGCGGGTTCACCAGTTGTTGTCGATGCACCAGTAACAGTTGTAGTGGGTTCACCAGTTGTTGTCGATGCACCAGTGATGCTGGAAGTGGGTTCACGAGATGTTGTCGATACACCTTTCTCGGATGTACTGGGTTCACCAGTTGTATATGTTGTTTCTGTGACAATTGTTGAGGGTTCACCAGTTGTTGTCGATGCAACAGTAACAGTTGTAATGGGTACATCTGTAACCGTTGTTGTCGACACACCAGTGATGGTTTTACTGGGTTCACTAGTTGCTTTTGTTGACTCCGTAATGGTTGTAGTGGAATCACCAGTTGTTGTCGACACAGCAGTGACAGTTGTTGTGGGTTCACCAGTTGTTGTTGACTCAGTGACAATTGTAGTGGGTTCACCAGATGTTGTCGATGCATCAATGATGGTTGTAGAAGGTTCATTAGTTGTTGTCGACATACCAGTGACGGTCGATGTGGGTTCACCAGTTGTTGTCGACACACCAGTTACACTCGTAGTGGGTTCACCAGCTTTTGTCGATGAACCAGTGACTGCTCTAGTGGGTTCACCAGCTAATTTCGATGAACCAGTGACTGCCCTAGTGGGTTCACCAGCTGTTGTTGACACAACAGTGACTGTTGCTGTGGGTTTATCAGTTGTTTTTGTTGACTCAGTGACAATTGTTGTGAGTTCAGCAGTTGTTGTCGATGCATCAATGATGGTTGTAGCGGGTTCACCAGTTGTTGTCGATGCACCAGTAACAGTTGTAGTGGGTTCACTAGCTGTTGTCGATGAACCAGTGATGGTTGTAGTGGAATCACCAGTTGTTGTCGACACACCAGTGATGGTTGTAGAAGGTTCATTGGTTGTTGTCGACACACCAGCGATGGTTGTAGCAGGTTCACCAGCTGTTGTCAATGCACCAGTTACGGTTGTAATGGGTACATCTGCGACCGTTGTTGTCGACACACCAGTGATGGTTTTAGTGGTTTTACCATTTATGGTAGACACACCACTTAGGGTTGTAGTGAGTTCAGCAGTTGTTGTCGATGCATCAATGATGGTTGTAGCGGGTTCACCAGTTGTTGTCAATGCACCAGTTACAGTTGTAATGGGTACATCTGTAACCGTTGTTGTCGACACACCAGTGATGGTTTTAGTGGTTTCACCAGTTATTGTCGACACAGCAGTGACAGTTGTAGCGGGTTCACCAGTTGTTGTCGATGCATCAATGATGGTTGTAGCGGGTTCACCAGTTGTTGTCGATGCATCAATGATGGTTGTAGCGGGTTCACCAGTTGTTGTCGATGCATCAATGATGGTTGTAGCGGGTTCACCAGTTGTTGTCGATGCACCAGCTACAGTATAAATGGGTTCACCAGTTGTTGTAGAATAACCAGTCACAGATGTACTGGGTTCACCAGTTGTATATGTTGTTTCTGTGACAATTGTTGTGGGTTCACTAGTTGTTGTCGATGCAACAGTAACAGTTGTAATGGGTACATCTGTAACCGTTGTTGTCGACACACCAGTGATGGTTGTAGTGGGGTCACCAGTTATTGTCGACACACCGCTGAGGGTTGTAGTGGGTTCACCAGTTGTTGTCAACACACCAGTTACGGTGGTAGTGGGTTCAACAGTTGTTGTCGATGAACCAGTGACTGCTCTAGTGGGTTCACCAGCTGTTGTTGACACAACAGTGACTGTTGCTGTGGGTTTATCAGTTGTTTTTGTTGACTCAGTGACAATTGTTGTGAGTTCAGCAGTTGTTGTCGATGCACCAGTGATGCTGGAAGTCGGTTCACGAGATGTTGTCGATACACCTTTCTCGGATGTACTGGGTTCACCAGTTGTATATGTTGTTTCTGTGACAATTGTTGAGGGTTCACCAGTTGTTGTCGATGCAACAGTAACAGTTGTAATGGGTACATCTGTAACCGTTGTTGTCGACACACCAGTGATGGTTTTAGTGGTTTCACCAGTTATTGTCGACACACCGCTGAAGGTTGTAGTGGAATCACCAGTTGTTGTCGACACAGCAGTGACAGTTGTTGTGGGTTCACTAGTTGCTTTTGTTGACTCCGTGATGGTTGTAGTGGAATCGCCAGTTGTTGTCGACACACCAGTGACGGTTGTAGAAGGTTCATTAGTTGTTGTCGACATACCAGTTACGGTCGTTGTGGTTTCACCAGCTGTTGTCGATGAACCAGTGACTGCTCTAGTGGGTTCACCAGTTGTTGTTGACTCAGTGACAATTGTTGTGGGTTCACCAGATGTTGTCGATGCATCAATGATGGTTGTAGAAGGTTCATTAGTTGTTGTCGACACACCAGTGACTGTTGTTGTGGGTTCACCAGTTGTTTGTGTTGACTCAGTGATGGTTGTACTGGAATCACCAGTTGTTGTCGACACACCAGTGACGGTTGTAGAAGGTTCATTAGTTGTTTTCGACATACCAGTGACGGTCGATGTGGGTTCACCAGTTGTTGTCGACACACCAGTTACAGTCGTAGTGGGTTCACCAGGTTTTGTCGATGAACCAATGACTGCTCTAGTGGGTTCACCAGTTGTTGTTGACACAAAAGTAACTGTTGTTGTGGGTTCACCAGCTAATTTCGATGAACCAGTGACTGCTCTAGTGGGTTCACCAGTTGTTGTTGACACAAAAGTAACTGTTGTTGTGGGTTCACCAGCTAATTTCGATGAACCAGTGACTGCCCTAGTGGGTTCACCAGCTGTTGTTGACACAACAGCGACTGTTGCTGTGGGTTTATCAGTTGTTTTTGTTGACTCAGTGACAATTGTTGTGAGTTCAGCAGTTGTTGTCGATGCATCAATGATGGTTGTAGCGGGTTCACCAGTTGTTGTCGATGCATCAATGATGGTTGTAGCGGGTTCACCAGTTGTTGTCGATGCACCAGTAACAGTTGTAGTGGGTTCACCAGTTGTTGTCGATGCACCAGTGATGGTGGAAGTCGGTTCACGAGATGTTGTCGATACACCTTTCTCGGATGTACTGGGTTCACCAGTTGTATATGTTGTTTCTGTGACAATTGTTGAGGGTTCACCAGTTGTTGTCGATGCAACAGTAACAGTTGTAATGGGTACATCTGTAACCGTTGTTGTCAACACACCAGTGATGGTTTTACTGGTTTCACCAGTTATTGTCGACACACCGCTGAGGGTTGTACTGGGTTCACTAGTTGCTTTTGTTGACTCCGTGATGGTTGTAGTGGAATCACCAGTTGTTGTCGACACACCAGTTACGGTCGTTGTGGTTTCACCAGCTGTTGTCGATGAACCAGTGACTGCTCTAGTGGGTTCACCAGTTGTTGTTGACTCAGTGACAATTGTTGTGGGTTCACCAGATGTTGTCGATGCATCAATGATGGTTGTAGAAGGTTCATTAGTTGTTGTCGACACACCAGTGACTGTTGTTGTGGGTTCACCAGTTGTTGTTGACACACCAGTGATGGTTGTAGAAGGTTCATTGGTTGTTGTCGACACACCAGTGATGGTTGTAGCAGGTTCACCAGTTGTTGTCAATGCACCAGTTATGGTTGTAATGGGTACATCTGCGACCGTTGTTGTCGACACACCAGTGATGGTTTTAGTGGTTTTACCAGTTATGGTAGACACACCACTTAGGGTTGTAGTGGGTTCACCAGTTGTTGTCGACAATGCAGTGACAGTTGTTGTGGGTTCAACAGTTGTTTTTGTTGACTCAGTGATGGTTGTATTGGAATCACCAGTTGTTGTCGACACACCAGTGACGGTTGTAGAAGGTTCATTAGTTGTTGTCGACATACCAGTGACGGTCGATGTGGGTTCACCAGTTGTTGTCGATGAACCAGTGACTGCTCTAGTGGGTTCACCAGTTGTTGTTGACACAAAAGTAACTGTTGTTGTGGGTTCACCAGCTAATTTCGATGAACCAGTGACTGCCCTAGTGGGTTCACCAGTTGTTGTCGACACACCAGTTACACTCGTAGTGGGTTCACCAGCTTTTGTCGATGAACCAATGACTGCTCTAGTGGGTTCACCAGTTGTTGTTGACACAAAAGTAACTGTTGTTGTGGGTTCACCAGCTAATTTCGATGAACCAGTGACTGCCCTAGTGGGTTCACCAGCTGTTGTTGACACAACAGTGACTGCTGCTGTGGGTTTATCAGTTGTTTTTGTTGACTCAGTGACAACTGTTGTGAGTTCAGCAGTTGTTGTCGATGCATCAATGATGGTTGTAGCGGGTTCACCAGTTGTTGTCGATGCACCAGTAACAGTTGTAGTGGGTTCACCAGTTGTTGTCGATGCACCAGTGAGGGTGGAAGTGGGTTCACGAGATGTTGTCGATACACCTTTCTCGGATGTACTGGGTTCACCAGTTGTATATGTTGTTTCTGTGACAATTGTTAAGGGTTCACCAGTTGTTGTCAATGCACCAGTAACAGTTGTAATGGGTACATCTGTAACCGTTGTTGTCGACACACCAGTGATGGTTTTACTGGTTTCACCAGCTGTTGTCGATGAACCAGTGACTGCTCTAGTGGGTTCACCAGTTGTTGTTGACTCAGTGACAATTGTAGTGGGTTCACCAGATGTTGTCGATGCATCAATGATGGTTGTAGAAGGTTCATTAGTTGTTGTCGACACACCAGTGATGGTTGTAGAAGGTTCATTGGTTGTTGTCGACACACCAGTGATGGTTGGAGCAGGTTCACCAGTTGTTGTCAATGCACCAGTTACGGTTGTAATGGGTACATCTGCGACCGTTGTTGTCGACACACCAGTGATGGTTGTAGTGGAATCACCAGTTGTTGTCGACACAGCAGTGACAGTTGTTGTGGGTTCACCAATTGTTTTTGTTGACTCAGTGATGGTTGAAGTGGAATCACCAGTTGTTGTAGACACACCAGTGATGGTTTTACTGGTTTCACCAGTCATTGTCGACACACCGCTGAGGGTTGTACTGGGTTCACTAGTTGCTTTTGTTGACTCCGTGATGGTTGTAGTGGAATCACCAGTTGTTGTCGACACACCAGTTACGGTCGTTGTGGTTTCACCAGCTGTTGTCGATGAACCAGTGACTGCTCTAGTGGGTTCACCAGTTGTTGTTGACTCAGTCACAATTGTAGTGGGTTCACCAGTTGTTGTCGACACACCAGTTACAGTCGTAGTGGGTTCACCAGCTTTTGTCGATGAACCAATGACTGCTCTAGTGGGTTCACCAGTTGTTGTTGACACAAAAGTAACTGTTGTTGTGGGTTCACCAGCTAATTTCGATGAACCAGTGACTGCCCTAGTGGGTTCACCAGCTGTTGTTGACACAACAGTGACTGTTGCTGTGGGTTTATCAGTTGTTTTTGTTGACTCAGTGACAATTGTTGTGAGTTCACCAGTTGTTGTCGATGCATCAATGATGGTTGTAGTGGGTACACCAGTTGTTGTTGACACACCAGTAACAGTTGTAGTGGGTTCACCAGTTGTTGTCGATGCACCAGTTATGGTCGTAGTGGGTTCACCAGTTGTATATGTTGTTTCTGTGACAATTGTTTTGGGTTCACCAGTTGTTGTTGATGAACCTGTGACTTCTCTAGTGGGTTCACCAGTTGTTTGTGTTGACTCAGTGATGGTTGAAGTAGGTTCATTAGTTGTTGATGAAACAGTAATGATTGTTGTGGGTTCACCAGTTGTTGTCGATGCACCAGTAACAGTTGTAGCAGGTTCACCAGTTGTTGTCAATGCACCAGTTACGGTTGTAATGGATACATCTGTAACCGTTATTGTCGAAACACCGCTGAGGGTTGTAGTGGGTTTACCAGTTGTTGTTGATGAAACAGTGATGGATGTAGTGGATTCACCAGTTGTTGTTGACAACTTCTGTGTTGGTTGTAGTGGGTGCATAAGTTGTTTTTGATGCACCAGGGACATTTGAATTGATTTCACTAATAGTTGTCGATGCATTAGTGACAGTTGTAGTGGGGTCAACAGTCGTTGGTGGTGAATCAGTGATGGTTGTAGTGGGGTCAACAGTTGTTGGTGGTGAATCAGTGACGGTTGTAGTGGGGTCAACAGTTCTTGGTGGTGAATCAGTGACGGGTGTAGTGGGGTCAACAGTTGTTGGTGGTGAATCAGTGACGGTTGTAATGGGGGCACCAGTTTTTGGCGATGCATCAATGGCTGTTGCAGTGTGTTCACCAGTTGTTGTTTATGAATCATTGTCGGTTGTAGTGGTTTCACCAGTTTTTCTGTATGAACCAGTGATGGATGTAGTGGGTTCACCAGTTGTTGTCGATGACCCAGAAACCATTGTAATGGGTTCACCAGTTGTTTTTGGTGAATCAGTGACGTTTGTAGTGGGTTCACCTGTTGTTCTTGGTGAATCATTGTTCGTTGTAGTGGGTTCACCTGTTGTTCTTGGTGGATCAGTGACGTTTGTAGTTGTTCACCAGTTTTTGTCGATGCATCAGTGACGGTTTTATTGGGTTCCCCAGATGTTTTTGGTGAATCAGTGACGGTAGTAGTGGGTTCACCAGTTGTTGTCGATGACCCAGAATCGATTTTAATGGGTTCCCCAGTTGTTTTTGATGCATCATTGACGGTTGCTGTGGTTGCGGTTGTAAGATTCATAGTAATGACCACTATTGTTCAACATAAACAGAATAAAATGTATTTGATTAAAATTGTAACAATGACATCATCGATATATAATCCAAAATGTCTAATTCTGTTGAATACATGTCCCTTACCCATTAAAAGGAGCGCTGTTGATGTAACTTGGTATACACTCATCTTATGTATTCTTTGAAAATGATGATCTAAAGAAGTAAATATACAATACAATGGATTTGGTTAAAGCACAACAACTGTTCAAAATGGGAGAGGTAAACTAATACCATGAAAATATGACCTACAGTGCCTGTTACGTATTAGCTACCTCCACATATAACCTGCTCCATCACTAGCTCAACACAAATATATCCAAATAGTACATGATTTCACTAATCAAATCAGATTCCCACGTCAGTCAATACCCAAATCAAATAAAATACATATTTTGCAGATGTTATAGCAGGGGCAGCGACATGCTTATGTTGTTAGCTCCAACAGTGCATTAATACCTAACAATACACACAAATCCCCTAGATAAAAATTAAGAAATGAAGAAATATCAGAACAAGCCAAGTCCGAAATATATAATATTGACAAAATATTATTTTTTATTTTACTAGGCAAATCAGTTTAGAACAAGTTCTTATTTTCAATGCCGGTGTCATTGCCCCTTGGTCAGAACAACAGATTTTTAATTTGTCAGCTCGGGGATTCGATACAGCAGGTTTTCGGTAACTCGCCCATCACGCTAACCACTAGGCTACCTGCCACCCGATAGAAAGTTGTGTACAGCAGTAGTTATATAGGATGAGCCTTGACTAAAATACAGTACAATTCAAACTCGCCTGAATGAATTATGGTTTAAATATATGTTTTTTCTCACCCATCAACACACAATACCCCATAACGATAGCATTCCATAACATTCTCATAACATCAAATTTACATAAGTATTCACAACCCTGCGTTAATACATTTTAGAATCACATTTCACAGCGATACAGAATCACCTTTGACAATGATTACAGGTGTGAGTCTTTCTGGGTAAGTCTCTAAGAGCTTTGCACACCTGGATTTTACAATATTAAATAAATTCTTCAAGCTCTGTCAAATTGGTTGTTGATAACTTGGTATTTTATTAGGATCCCCGTTAGCTGCTTTTGCAGCAGCAACTCTTTCTGGGGTCCGCACACAAAACATAAAACATAACATAATACAGAACATTAATAGACAAGAACAGCTCAAGGACAAAAGTATAAAATCCTCAAACATACATGTATCTTATACCATTTTAAAGGTAATCTTGTTGTTAATCCCACCAAAGTGTCCGATTTCAAATAGGCTTTACAGCAAAAGCACCACAAACGATTATGTTAGGTCACCGCAAAATCACAGACAAACATAGTAATTTTTCCAGCCAAAGACAGGAGTCACAAAAAGCAGAAATAGAGATAAAATTTATCAATAACCTTTGATGATCTTCATCAGATGACACTCATAGGACTTCATGTTACACAATACATATATGTTTTGTTCGATTAAGTTCATATTTATATCCAAAAATCTAATTTTACATTGGTGTGTTATGTTCAGTAGTTCCAAAACATGCAGTGATTATGCAGAGAGCCACATCAATTCACAGAAATACTCATAATAAACATTGATAATAGATACAACTATTATACATGGAACGTTAGATAAACTTCTCCTTAATGCAACCGCTGTGTCAGATTTCAAAAAAACTTTACGGAAAAAGCATAATCTGAGTACGGCGCTCAGAGCCCAAAACAGCCAAAGAAATATCCACCATATTGGGCAGTCAACATTAGTCAGAAATAGCATGATAAATATTCACTTACCCTTTGATGATCTTCATCAGAATGCACTCCCAGGAATCCCAGTTCCACAATAAATGTTTGATTTGTTTCGATAAAGTTGATTTCATTTCTACACCTTAATTGTATAATTATAGTCTAACCAATACCCAAACGGAGATTCTGTGAAAATAAAAATCTCATTGATTTATCAAGACCAGTCCACATGCTTGTCTCAGAACAGCGTGAAACAGTGCTATAATAGTTGTAGGCTATTGCTTCAAATCCTATTGCTTCTAACTTTAATTTGCTCTTTAAATAAATAAGACCTCTCAAAAAACATTCTTTACCTCCCCCACGAACTCCTCCAGACTGAAGCATACGGCAGACTGTTGTTCCCATACTGCCGTAGCCCAGGCGAGATCCTTCCCGGACATCAGTGTGATGAGGTACGCTATCTTAGAGCGGTCCAAGGGTAAAGAGGAGGGCTGCAGCTCGGTGATGAGGGAACACTGAGTGAGAAACGCTCGACAGGTGCCCAACTCTCCATCGAAGCGTTCCGGGAAAGGTAAGCGGGGTTCCTGGGAAACCGGGGTGACCGGGGAGGTGGCACTGCTAACAGTCGGATTACTGAAGGGCTGGGAGGTTACCGTCGTGGTAGGCTGCCTAACAGATAACCCATCGGAATTGCTCCAGCAATGTGTTCAACGCTTGGTCATGGCGTTTGTCCAAGATCTTGAACCCTTCCATAAGACCACAAAGCATCTCCTGGTGCCTTCCAATGGTGGCTCCTTGGGAGGAGATGGCACTGCAGAGCTGGTCCTAGTCTGCTGGGTCAGTCATGGCCAGTTCATACTATCACATTTCAGGTAAAACCCAGATGCAGACAGTGTCGAAGTAACAAACGTTTATTACTAATACAGGGGCAGGCAAAATGAGAGGTCAGTAATCCAGATAGGGTTCAAAAGGTCCAGAACGGCATGCAGTCTCATGGTCAGAGCAGGCAGGGGTCAATAATGCAGGTGTGGCAAGGTACAGAATGGCAGGCAGGCTCAGGGCAGGCAGAAAGGTCGAAATCGGGAAAAACTAGAAAACAGGAACTACAACAGACAGGAGAAAGGGGAAAAATGCTGGTAGGTTTCACGAAACAAAATGAACTGGCATCAGACAAACAGAGAACACAGGTATAAATACTGGGTTCTACAGTTTGAACCCCCCCCCCCCCATCTAGATGTGTGAAGGTTAGTGTGTTTTCTGTAGGGAAGCTAATTATGCATCATTTATGACATTTATGGGAGTGTGTAAACTTACATTTTTTATTACCATATCATTTTTACTCGCTGTTCCGAATGTACTAGACAAACAGTTCTTATTGCCTTTAGCCGTAGTCTTATCCTACTCCTCCTCTGTTCCTCTGGTGATGTAGAGGTTAACCCAGGCCCTGCAGCCGCCAGCATTACTCCCATACCCCAGGCACTCTCATTTGTTGACTTCTGTAACCGTAAAAGCCTTGGTTTCATGCATGTTAACACCCCGCCCGTCCTACAATCTAAGCTAGATGCCCTCAATCTCACACAAATTAACAAGGAACCTACCAGGTACAACCCTAAATCCACAACCATGGGCACCCTCATAGATATCACCCTGACCAACTTGCCCTCTAAATACACCTCTGCTATCTTCAACCAGGATCTCAGTGATCACTGCCTCATTGCCTGCGTGCGTAATAGGTCCGCGGTCAAACAACCACCCCTCATCACTGTCAAACGCTCCCTAAAACACTTCAGCGAGCAGGTCTTTCTAATCGACCTGGCCCGGGTATCCTGGAAGGATATTGACCTCATCCCATCAGTAGAGGATGCCTGGTTGCACTTCAAAAATGATTTCTTCTCCATCTTACATAAGCATACCCCATAAAAAAAATGTAGAACTTAAAACAGATATAGCCCTTGATTCACCCCAGAATTGACTGCCCTTGACCAACACAAAAACATCCTGTGCCGTTATGATTTAGCATCGAATAGCCCCCCGCGATATGGATCTTTTCAGGGATGTCAGGAACCAATATGCCCAGTCAGTTAGGAAAGCTAAGGCTAGCTTTTTCAAACAGAAATTAGCTTCCTGTAGCACTAATTCCCAAAAGTTTTGGGACACTGTAAAGTCCATGGAGAATAAGAGGACCTCCGCCCAGCTGCCCACTGCACTGAGGATAGGAAACAGTGTCACCACCGATAAATCTACGATAATTTATTATTTCAATAAGCATTTTTCTACGGCTGGCTGTGCTTTTCACCTGGCTACCCCTACCCCGGCCAACATCTCAGCACCCCCTGCAGCAACTTTCCCAAGCCCCCCCCCTGCTTCTCCTTCACCCAAATCCAGACAGCTGATGTTCTGAAAGAGCTGCAAAACCTGGATCCCTACAAATCATCTGGGCTAGACAACCTGGAACCTCTCTTTCTAAAATTATCACCCGAAATTGTTGCAGACCCTATTACTGGCCTATTCAACATCTCTTTGTAACGTCTGAGATCCCCAAAGATTGGAAAGCTGTCATCCCTCTCTTCAAAGGGGGAGACACTCTAGACTCAAGCTGTTATAGACCTATATCCATCCTGCCCTGCCTTTCTAAAATCTTTGAACGCTAAGTTAACAAACAGATCACCGACCATTACCTTCTCCACTATGCAATCTGGTTTCTGACCTGGTCATGGGTGCACCTCAGCCACGCTCAAGGTCCTAAACGATATCATAACCGCCATTGATAGAAGACAGTACTGTGCAGCCGTCTTCATAGATCTGGCCAAGGCTTTTGACTCTGTCAATCACAGCATTCTTATTGGCAGACTCAACAGCCTTGGCTTCTCAAATGACTGCCTCGCCTGGTTCACCAACTACTTCTCAGATAGAGTTCAGTGTGTCAAATCGGAGGGCCTGTTGTCCGGACCTCTCGCAGTCTCAATGGGGGTGCCACAGGGTTCAATTCTCGGGCTGACTCTCTTCTCAGTATATATCAATGATGTCGCTCTTGCTGCTGGTGATTCTCTGATCCACCACTACGCAGACAACACCATTCTGTATACTTCTGGCCCTTCCTTGGACACTGTGCTATCTAACCTCCAGACGAGCTTCAATGCCATACAACACTCCTTCCGTGGCCTCCAACTGCATTTAAATGCTAGTAAAACTAAGTGCATGCTCTTCAACCGATTGCTGCCCGCACCCTCCCGCCCGACTAGCCTCACTACTCTGGAAGGTTCTGACCTAGAATATGTGGACAACTACTAATACCTAGGTGTCTGGTTAGACTGTAAACTCTCCTTCCAGACTCACATTAAGCATCTCCAATCCAAATTAAATCTAGAATCGGCTTCCTATTTCGCAACAAAGCCTCCTTCACTCATGCTGCCAAACATACCCTTGTAAAACTGACTATCCTACCGATCCTTGACTTCGGCGATATCATTTACAAAATAGCCCCAACACTCTACTAAGCAAACTGGATGTAGTCTATCACAGTGCCATCTGTTTTGTCACCAGCCCCATATACTACCCACCACTGTGACCTGTATGCTCTCGTTGGCTGGCCCTCACTACATATTTGTCGCCAAACCCACTGGCTCCAGGTCATCTATAAGTCTTTGCTAGGTAAAGCCTTGCCTTATCTCAGCTCACTGGTCACCATAGCAACACCCACCCATTATATTTCACCGGTCATCCCCAAAGCCAACACTTACTTTGGCCGCCTTTCCTTCCAGTTCTCTGCTGCCAATGACTGGAATGAATTGCAAAAATCACTGAAGCTGGAGTCTTATATCTCCCTCTAACTTTAAGCATCAGCTGTCAGAGCAGCTTACCGATCACTGTACCTGTACACAGCCAATCTGTAAATAGCACACCGAATTACCTCATCCCCATATTATTACTTACCCTCTTGCTCTTTTGCACCCCAGTATCTCTACTTGCACAGCATCAACAGCACATGTATCACTCCAGTGTTAATGCTAAGTTGTAATTATTTCACCTCTATGGCCTATTTATTGCCTTCCTCCCTACTCATCTACATTTGCACACACTGTACATAGATTTTCTATTTTTTCTATTGTGTTTTTGACTGTACGTTTGTTTATATGTATCTCTGTGTTGTTGTTGTCGCACTGCTTTGCTTTTTCTTGGCCAGGTCGCAGTTGTAAATAAGATCTTGTTCTCAACTGGCCTACCTGGTTAGATAAAGGTGAAAATAAACATTTTAAAGTTTGTATGTTCTCTAAAGTTATGTACTTGAAAATGTATCAATTGACCAATTCGGCATATTTGGGCAGACTTAATACAACACTTTGAACGGTAATGCAATGGTTCATTCGATCAGTCTAAAACGTTGCACATACCCTACTGCCATCTAGTGGCAAATCTATATTCCGCATAGACTCCTAAGTGATATAATGGCCTTTCTCTTGCATTTCAAAGATGATGGAACAAAAAAAATACAGAAAACAAAGTTTTTTTTCTTTGTATTATCTTTTGCCAGATCTAATTTGTTATTTTCTCCTACTTTCATTTCACATTTCCACAAACTTCAAAGTGTTTCCTTTCAAATGATATCAAGAATATGCATATCCTTGCTTCAGGTCCTGAGTTACAGGCAGTTTGATTTGGGAATGTCATTTTAGCCAAAACATTTTTTTAAAAGGGTCCGATCCTTAAGTTAAACCACATACAAATTAGCAATAAGATCATAAATCAATTGACAGTTCTCTTACTTCATCTCCTGTTTCAACCACTGTAGCTATAGCTTAAGATATAGAACAATTCCACAATAACGAATGGAGACAGCCTTCAGCTAAATGAGTTCTGCAGTTATCCTATCCTAATAGATACATTTTTCCCCTTTAATCATATCACAATCAATTTTTACCAGTTGAATGTAGATACAAATATTTAAAAAAAAATATTACACATTTTCTGAAATACTGTATTTAAAAGGAACTATTTGGCAATATCTAATTAAATATGAATATATTTGCATATAGCGCAAATCCATTTTTCTAAAAGAAGGCACCCTAAATATTTTGGTTTAATTTTGTTACGACATTCCAGGATTTGACTATTAACCAGCAGATTATGGATAAAAAAAAATTGACAACATATAAACAATTCCCTCAGTAAAAGTCTGACATTATCTAAAGATAATCACACAAACTTTGGTGAATGTAGCTGAGAAAAAATTACTTGGCCTGTGGGAAGAGTCTGACTTTTGGGAAATGCCAGTTAAAGAAATTTAAACAGAATTTAGCCAACCAATTGCCAAATGCTTATTTAGATCCAATCTCCATCTTTTCAAACCACATATAGTCCAGTCTGTAACATTCTCTATGAAATTGGGTTTTACGTTATGTGGGATTCAATATAGTGAGCTTTGAAAGTATGTATGTATGTCAATTTTAAAGAGGGTAAAATGAATGACATTTTGGTGACGGTAGCAGTGGCGGATTTAGGTACAGGCGACATGGGCAGCCACCTGGGGGCGGAGCGGCTGCACCAAAATTTCGGAAGGGTGACATTTGCGAGATCGGTTTTCTATCGCCCGTCATATCAATGATATCATGTCACCGTGTGGGACTGTGGGTCAATAAACCTTGTCGGAGTGGGCACCCTGATTCTAGTTTGTGAGCTAGGCAGGCTACTGACTGGGAGGTCTCCAAGTATGATATGGGGAGGGGGGCGGGGGAAAGTTGACCTCAGGTCTCCCCACTGGAGGCCCGAGAGATTCCCCCGCTCCCACTATCAAATAGCGCACCTCTAACTTTGTACAGTACTAATGCAATTAGTAAAATCAGTCACACTACGAAATGCTACCAAATAAACCACAATTAGTTCATAATACTGTGAATGTATAGTTTCCCAGACATATCGTTGCATTTCTTTCTGGTTTGTGCGAAATCGTTAAGAATAATATGAAACCAGGCTGCACACCACCAAGGTAAATTGGTTTAGTCTTGGCTCTTGGTTGACAGTGTTGGGAGATGGGTAATGTATTGATGCTCGAGTGCCAAATCAACACAAATTTGATTCTATTTGTCTTTGTTAATTATTTTTGATATTTATGAGTCTTATTTTTGTATATATTTTTTATGTTTATATAGTTTTAAATGTTATGAATATTTACTTGTGTTACAAATGTCTGAATAAAAATTACAGTTAGTGCAGCATGGTGCTTTTTCTTTTGGGGGGCGGGGGATGGCACTGAATTGGGGGGGGGGGGGGGGGGGGGGGGGGGTCCGCCCAGGGAGCCATACAAGCTAGAACCGCTACTGGATGGTAGTATGATAAATTAAAGACAATATACATTTATATCAAGTTTTTTGACATTTTTATGTTTCTTTTTGAAAAGCACTCATATTATTAAAGTACCAAAATGTATAAACATTTAAGAACACATGAATACATTTAGGAGCACAGTGAAAAATATGTGAGGTATTAAAGCGACAATCTGGTAAAAGGTAGAAGGATAGGGCTGGAGAAATATAACCACACTCCAATTCATAGACAGAGCTTTGGATGCAAAGTCTGAGCATCCATGATATCAACATTATAGTTTGAATCAAATCAAATGTTATTTGTCACATCCACCAAATACAACAGGTGTGGTAGACCTTAACATGAAACGCTTACTTACAAAGCCCTTAACTAACAATGCAGTTTTAAGAAAATGGATTTAAGAAAATATTTACTAAATAAACGAAAGTTAAAAAAATGTCATAAAGAAGTAACAATAAAATAACAATAATGAGGCTATATACAGGGGGTTTGGTACCGAGTCAATATGCGGGGGTACAGGTTAGTCGAGGTAATTTGTACATGTAGGTAGGGGTAAAGTGACTGTGCATAGATATTAAACAGAGAGTAAGGTGGCCATTTGATTAATTGTTCAGCAGTCCTTTTGGCTTGGGGGTAAAAGGAGACTTTTGGACCTAGACTTGGCTCTCCGGTACCGCTTGCCATACAGTGTTTGTTTACATCTACTTTACAAACATTGGAAAAACAACTTTATATTTTGCGTAGCATCTGCAGATTGCATGTTTAGGAGCACCAGCATACATTTTTTAAAGATTGAGACATATTCTATATTGGATCTATATGAATCCTAGTTACTTTTGAAGCTCATCTCCATTTTCTTAACTTTCTGTGCCACAACATGTTTGCATACTACTGAGGCTGAGGGACAGCGAAGAAATCATTACAACATTTATTATCTGAGGGATTTTTTTTTCTAGGGGCACTGGTGCTCCCAAATAAAAATTTCAGGGAGCACAGCAACATATGTAGGAGCATATGTCTCCAAAACGGTAGCACACTGTAGATCCCTGATAAGTAGATTTAAAAAAAATTCAGCCTGTGGTGGTTGACCTTAAAATAAAACAAGGTTTCTGAGATATTCTATGAAATAACTCCATATCTATATCTATAATAATTCTATATCATTGACAGAAAATATATTTAAAAGTGAGTTTACAGATTTTTCTTTTGTTGAAAATAGTAAAAATGTGGCTTATTATAATGAATATTCAAATACTTACCCATTATTGTGAAATTGAAATTATGTTGATTTTAAAATGGTTGATATCATAATTTCGTAATAAATATATGACTAGGTATCCAATATCTATAGTGCAATATTCAGAAGTTCAGGAGTAGTTTGTCTTAGCATCCGTGGTGCACCCTTAGATGACTTAATCTTGACTGCGGGCACTTATATAAGGTGATGTGTCTAATTTCTAATGTGTTGTGTTGAAGCATTCCTTTTAACTGCCTTAACCTGTTCTCTACTTCTGTGTAAAGGTCATCAGGCTAGATCAAAACAGAAAGCATATTATTACATTAGGGATGCCAGTCATAATATACAATACAAATGTAACACATCAAATGTACTACTTTTGCCACATTTAGTTTGCACTTATTGTGTAATGTGAGTACAAAATCAGATGTCCTAGAATCCAGTCATGAATATTACATTACAATAGAAATTCATCCACTAAACATTACAAACGTAGTTGATTGGGTGGCAACATTCCTTCCTACACAGACACATAGATCTGAAAAATCGGCTAATTTTCGATAGAATATAACAATAAATTGCTCATCACTCTATTCTGGCGGCAGGTAGCCTGGTGGTTAGAGCGTTGGACTAGTAACCGAAAGGTTGCAAGATTGAATCCCTGAGCTGACAAGGTAAAAATCTGTCCTTCTGCCCCTGAACAAGGCAGTTAACCCACTGTTCCTAGGCTGTCATTGAAAATAAGGATTTGTTCTTAACTGACTTGCCTATAAAGGTAAAAAAATATGTAAATAAAATACAAACTGTGTAGTGTGTTCATTTTTTACAAATTCATCACCACATTGTCAGTGGTATAATGATATTGGCATTTCATATGCCTGTATGTCGCAATAATTATGTTAGAATGAATGTATTATATTCTAAAAAAAAATAATAATAATGAGAATGTTGTGACAGAACTTAAAACGAAAACTTCTTGCTTGACAAAACCCACAAATGTTGGTGATTTAAAGTAGTTCTGCATGCAAGAGTGGTCCAAAATTTCTCCACGGTGACGTGAGAGACTGAAAAACAACTTACGGGAAGCATTTGTTTGCAGTCATTGCTGCTAAAGGTGGCACACCCAGTCATTGAGCGTAAGTTCACAATTACTTTTTCACACAGGGAAATTGGGTGTTGCCTAAATTTGTTAGTTAAATAAGTAAAATAACTATAGATTTGTTTTGTTATTTTAAAACTCAGGCTCCCTGTATCTAATATTACGTTTAGGTTGAAGATCTGATAACAATCAGTATCAAAAATTTGCAAAAATTGAGAAATTCAGAAAGGGGGCAAATTCTTTTTCAAGGCACTGTACAATGCCACCTTGTTCTCACTCATACAGAAATGCAGGAGGAAGTCATGCTGATGTTATTATAATTAGCTCCTCCTGCATTCTTTAACAAGGTGTCATTGTACCTAAAGATGTCTTATCTTTATTTCATCTTCTCTGTTGTCGCTGAGAATTTTCCTGCACCACGGGACATTCAAATAAGTCTCGGGATTTACATAAATTCACAGAAAACCTACAGTTGTCACACATAAAGTCATATTTTCAACTTCCACCATGTTACACGCAAGTGTACAGTCTTCCGGATTCACGTGCAGATGAGTCAATGGGTACTGCAGAGTACTGCTCAGATGAGTCAATGGGTACTGCAGAGTACTGCTCAGATGAGTCAATGGGTACTGCAGAGTACTGCTCAGATGAGTCAATGGGTACTGCAGAGTACTGCTCAGATGAGTCAATGGTTACTTCAGAGTATTTCTCTGGTGAGTCAATGGGTACTTCAGAGTACTGCTCAGATGAGTCAATGGGTACTGCAGAGTACTGTTCAGATGAGTCAATGGTTAATTCAGAGTACTGCTCAGATGAGTCAATGGGTACTTCAGAGTACTGCTCAGATGAGTCAATGGGTACTGCAGAGTACTGCTCAGATGAGTCAATGGTTACTTCAGAGTATTTCTCTGGTGAGTCAATGGGTACTTCAGAGTACTGCTCAGATGAGTCAATGGATACTGCAGAGTACTGTTCAGATGAGTCAATGGTTAATTCAGAGTACTGCTCAGATGAGTCAATGGGTACTGCAGAGTACTGCTCAGATGAGTCAATGGTTACTTCAGAGTATTTCTCTGGTGAGTCAATGGTTACTTCAGAGTACTGCTCAGTTAAGTCAATGTGTACTGCAGAGTACTGTTCAGATGAGTCAATGGTTAATTCAGAGTACTGCTCAGATGAGTCAATGGGTACTTCAGAGTACTGCTCAGATGAGTCATTGGGTACTGCAGAGTACTGCTCAGATGAGTCAATGGTTACTTCAGAGTATTTCTCTGGTGAGTCAATGGTTACTTCAGAGTACTGCTCAGATGAGTCAATGGGTACCTCAGAGTACTGCTCAGATGAGTCAATGGGTACTTCAGAGTACTGCTCTGATGAGTCAATGGGTACCTCAGAGTACTGCTCAGATGAGTCAATGGGTAATGCAGAGTACTGCTCAGATGAGTCAGTGGGTACCTCAGAGTATTTCTCTGGTGAGTCAATGGGTACTGCAGAGTACTGCTCAGATGAGTCAATGGGTACTTCAGAGTACTGCTTTGATGAGTCAATAGGTACTGCAGAGTATCTCTCTGATGAGTCAATGGGTTCTGCAGAGTACTGCTCTGGGTACAGGATCTCGTATCAAACTGGTGTACTGTATACTCTTCTAATCATGTTCCTTCTCCAAACAATGAATTACATCATCCGAGGCATCATTGTCACTTTGAGGGGATCAGTGTGAACTCCATCCATGTCCTCTGCTGTAGTATTTTGGTTAGTAACACCTGATGGCAGAAATGTACATTGATGAGTTTGCATCTGTCACAGTTTTTCAACACGTTGCACCTTTGTACCCACCTTAAGTTCAGTCAGATGATTCAGAATCCTCAGAATCCTCACCCCAAAACATGATTAAGAATAGCTATGAGAGCATACAATTGGTCTATAATAGAATTAAGCAACAAGGCCCAAGGGGGTGTGGTATATGGCCAATATACCACTGCTAAGGGCCGTTCTTACGTGCAACGCAATTCGGAGTGCCTGGATACAGCCCTTAGCTCTGGTATATCGGCCATATACCACAAACCTCCGAGGTGCCTTACTGCTATTATAAACTGATTACCAACGTAATTAGAGCAGTAAAAATACGTGTTTTGTCATTCCCGTGGTATACAGTCTGATATAACACGACTGTCATCCAATCAGCATTCAGGTTCTGAACCACCCAGTTTATAATATCTAATAATACATGCCGTTTAGCCGACGCTTTCATGTTAAGTGGCTTAATGTCATGCGTAGGGCTGTGGCGAGCACAACATTTCCTCAGTCGGTGATTGTCAAGCAAAATAACTGTCGTAAATAACTGTCTCACGGTAATTGACCGCTAATTAGCATAAACACATTTAGCATCTCCTGGCTTCCACCTTCGGAACATCTACATTTAAAAAGTATATTAAATCCATGTAATATAGCCTATACCTTCAGTAAATCCATTATTTATTTTTAGACAGGTCTAAAGAAACATGATATGAAGAAAATGTAGTCTATTTCAGAAGAATATAATAGCATACTGAGTTTACCTTATATTAGGTCCTGATCTGGCTATGCCATATGGCTGTGGGCTACACTAGTTCATTTAGCAGACAATATTTGGTTGGCATTATTTTAATATTATTTTATAGTATGAAGAATACAATTAAACAAAGCTGAATAAAATCAAAAGGATATTTTCTCCAAACGATTTGAGGGAGTGCGCACATGCGGCTATTCTGTGTTGAGCGGTTAACAAAATAAATAGGTACTCCTATATGTTGACTTTAGAGTTATTAACGTAACTGTAGTTGTTCTACCAATGTTGGGCAATATGTTTTAGTGTTTTATACATTGTAAGGCTGCATGAGGCTACTCTAATGATGATTTGAAAAAAGTCGCTTGAAAGGCATGAGCTTTGCTTTGCTTTTTGCACAGGCTGTACACACTTCATCAGTATCTCATTCAGAATATGACAAGCACTTGATAATGACTCAAATTTCCCGGCGGCATCCCCTTTGTGTGGCCGTAATGCACCTTAAAAAAATCGATGCCTTTTGCGGCCATTGGCCGTTGTTCCCTTCTCCCTAACTGCTACATGCTCCCTTCTCCCTGAGTGCTACATGCTCCCTTCTCCCTAAGTGCTACATGCTCCCTTCTCCCTGAGTGCTACATGCTCCCTTCTCCCTGAGTGCTACATGCTCCCTTCTCCCTAAGTGCTACATGCTCCCTTCTCCCTAAGTGCTACATGCTCCCTTCTCCCTAAGTGCTACATGCTCCCTTCTCACTGAGTGCTACATGCTCCCTTCTCCCTAAGTGCTACATGCTCCCTTCTCCCTGAGTGCTACATGCTCCCTTCTCCCTGAGTGCTACATGCTCCCTTCTCCCTGAGTGCTACATGCTCCCTTCTCACTGAGTGCTACATGCTCCCTTCTCCCTAACTGCTACATGCTCCCTTCTCCCTAAGTGCTACATGCTCCCTTCTCCCTAAGTGCTACATGCTCCCTTCTCCCTGAGTGCTACATGCTCCCTTCTCCCTGAGTGCTACATGCTCCCTTCTCCCTAAGTGCTACATGCTCCCTTCTCCCTAAGTGCTACATGCTCCCTTCTCACTGAGTGCTACATGCTCCCTTCTCCCTAAGTGCTACATGCTCCCTTCTCCCTAACTGCTACATGCTCCCTTCTCCCTAAGTGCTACATGCTCCCTTCTCCCTGAATGCTAAATGCTCCCTTCTCCCTAAGTGCTACATGCTCCCTTCTCACTGAGTGCTACATGCTCCCTTCTCCCTGACTGCTACATACTCCCTTCTCCCTGAGTGCTACATGCTCCCTTCTCCCTGAGTGCTACATGCTCCCTTCTCCCTGAGTGCTACATGCTCCCTTCTCCCTGAGTGCTACATGCTCCCTTCTCCCTGAGTGCTACATGCTCCCTTCTCCCTAAGTGCTACATGCTCCCTTCTCCCTAAGTGCTACATGCTCCCTTCTCCCTAAGTGCTACATGCTCCCTTCTCACTGAGTGCTACATGCTCCCTTCTCCCTAAGTGCTACATGCTCCCTTCTCCCTGAGTGCTACATGCTCCCTTCTCCCTGAGTGCTACATGCTCCCTTCTCCCTGAGTGCTACATGCTCCCTTCTCCCTGAGTGCTACATGCTCCCTTCTCACTGAGTGCTACATGCTCCCTTCTCCCTGAGTGCTACATGCTCCCTTCTCACTGAGTGCTACATGCTCCCTTCTCCCTAACTGCTACATGCTCCCTTCTCCCTGACTGCTACATGCTCCCTTCTCCCTAACTGCTACATGCTCCCTTCTCCCTAACTGCTACATGCTCCCTTCTCCCTGACTGCTACATGCTCCCTTCTCCCTGACTGCTACATGCTCCCTTCTCCCTAACTGCTACATGCTCCCTTCTCCCTAACTGCTACATGCTCCCTTCTCCCTAAGTGCTACATGCTCCCTTCTCCCTGAGTGCTACATGCTCCCTTCTCCCTAAGTGCTACATGCTCCCTTCTCACTGAGTGCTACATGCTCCCTTCTCCCTGACTGCTACATGCTCCCTTCTCCCTGAGTGCTACATGCTCCCTTCTCCCTGAGTGCTACATGCTCCCTTCTCCCTGAGTGCTACATGCTCCCTTCTCCCTGAGTGCTACATGCTCCCTTCTCCCTGAGTGCTACATGCTCCCTTCTCCCTGAGTGCTACATGCTCCCTTCTCCCTGAGTGCTACATGCTCCCTTCTCCCTGAGTGCTACATGCTCCCTTCTCCCTAAGTGCTACATGCTCCCTTCTCCCTAAGTGCTACATGCTCCCTTCTCCCTAAGTGCTACATGCTCCCTTCTCCCTAAGTGCTACATGCTCCCTTCTCACTGAGTGCTACATGCTCCCTTCTCCCTAAGTGCTACATGCTCCCTTCTCCCTGAGTGCTACATGCTCCCTTCTCCCTGAGTGCTACATGCTCCCTTCTCCCTGAGTGCTACATGCTCCCTTCTCCCTGAGTGCTACATGCTCCCTTCTCCCTGAGTGCTACATGCTCCCTTCTCCCTGAGTGCTACATGCTCCCTTCTCACTGAGTGCTACATGCTCCCTTCTCCCTAAGTGCTACATGCTCCCTTCTCCCTAAGTGCTACATGCTCCCTTCTCCCTGAGTGCTACATGCTCCCTTCTCCCTAAGTGCTACATGCTCCCTTCTCCCTGACTGCTACATGCTCCCTTCTCCCTGACTGCTACATGCTCCCTTCTCCCTGACTGCTACATGCTCCCTTCTCCCTAACTGCTACATGCTCCCTTCTCCCTAACTGCTACATGCTCCCTTCTCCCTAAGTGCTACATGCTCCCTTCTCCCTGAGTGCTACATGCTCCCTTCTCCCTAAGTGCTACATGCTCCCTTCTCACTGAGTGCTACATGCTCCCTTCTCCCTGACTGCTACATGCTCCCTTCTCCCTGAGTGCTACATGCTCCCTTCTCCCTGAGTGCTACATGCTCCCTTCTCCCTGAGTGCTACATGCTCCCTTCTCCCTGAGTGCTACATGCTCCCTTCTCCCTGAGTGCTACATGCTCCCTTCTCCCTGAGTGCTACATGCTCCCTTCTCCCTGAGTGCTACATGCTCCCTTCTCCCTGAGTGCTACATGCTCCCTTCTCCCTAAGTGCTACATGCTCCCTTCTCCCTAAGTGCTACATGCTCCCTTCTCCCTAAGTGCTACATGCTCCCTTCTCCCTAAGTGCTACATGCTCCCTTCTCACTGAGTGCTACATGCTCCCTTCTCCCTAAGTGCTACATGCTCCCTTCTCCCTGAGTGCTACATGCTCCCTTCTCCCTGAGTGCTACATGCTCCCTTCTCCCTGAGTGCTACATGCTCCCTTCTCCCTGAGTGCTACATGCTCCCTTCTCCCTGAGTGCTACATGCTCCCTTCTCCCTGAGTGCTACATGCTCCCTTCTCACTGAGTGCTACATGCTCCCTTCTCCCTAAGTGCTACATGCTCCCTTCTCCCTAAGTGCTACATGCTCCCTTCTCCCTGAGTGCTACATGCTCCCTTCTCCCTAAGTGCTACATGCTCCCTTCTCCCTGAGTGCTACATGCTCCCTTCTCACTGAGTGCTACATGCTCCCTTCTCCCTGGGTGCTACATGCTCCCTTCTCCCTGAGTGCTACATTCTCCCTTCTCCCTGGGTGCTACATGCTCCCTTCTCCCTGAGTGCTACATGCTCCCTTCTCCCTGAGTGCTACATGCTCCCTTCTCCCTAAGTGCTACATGCTCCCTTCTCCCTGAGTGCTACATGCTCCCTTCTCCCTGAGTGCTACATGCTCCCTTCTCCCTAAGTGCTACATGCTCCCTTCTCCCTAAGTGCTACATGCTCCCTTCTCCCTGAGTGCTATATGCTCCCTTCTCCCTAAGTGCTACATGCTCCCTTCTCCCTGAGTGCTACATGCTCCCTTCTCACTGAGTGCTACATGCTCCCTTCTCCCTGAGTGCTACATGCTCCCTTCTCCCTGAGTGCTACATGCTCCCTTCTCACTGAGTGCTACATGCTCCCTTCTCCCTAACTGCTACATGCTCCCTTCTCCCTGAGTGCTACATGCTCCCTTCTCCCTAAGTGCTACATGCTCCCTTCTCCCTGAGTGCTACATGCTCCCTTCTCCCTGAGTGCTACATGCTCCCTTCTCCCTGAGTGCTACATGCTCCCTTCTCCCTAAGTGCTACATGCTCCCTTCTCCCTGAGTGCTACATGCTCCCTTCTCCCTGAGTGCTACATGCTCCCTTCTCCCTGAGTGCTACATGCTCCCTTCTCCCTGAGTGCTACATGCTCCCTTCTCCCTAAGTGCTACATGCTCCCTTCTCCCTGAGTGCTACATGCTCCCTTCTCACTGAGTGCTACATGCTCCCTTCTCCCTAAGTGCTACATGCTCCCTTCTCCCTAAGTGCTACATGCTCCCTTCTCCCTGAGTGCTACATGCTCCCTTCTCCCTAAGTGCTACATGCTCCCTTCTCCCTAAGTGCTACATGCTCCCTTCTCCCTGAGTGCTACATGCTCCCTTCTCACTGAGTGCTACATGCTCCCTTCTCCCTGAGTGCTACATGCTCCCTTCTCCCTGAGTGCTACATGCTCCCTTCTCACTGAGTGCTACATGCTCCCTTCTCCCTAACTGCTACATGCTCCCTTCTCCCTGAGTGCTACATGCTCCCTTCTCCCTAAGTGCTACATGCTCCCTTCTCCCTGAGTGCTACATGCTCCCTTCTCCCTGAGTGCTACATGCTCCCTTCTCCCTGAGTGCTACATGTTCCCTTCTCCCTGAGTGCTACATGTTCCCTTCTCCCTAAGTGCTACATGCTCCGTAGCACCTCTCATTTACATGGCTCTCCATCACGTCACAGGGTCTTTTTCACAGGCTACAAGTGAAGACAGATACATCGGGGACGCAACTGCGCGCTTCCTTATCCAATTCCGAGGTGCATATTGATGATATTGGAAGAACTGTCCGCATTTACTTTTCGTCAGTCAACAAGATGAGTAGGCCTAACGAACAGCAAAAGCACTAGCCTATGTCAATCTATTATCCCCATAGTACAAAAGTTGACCTAAATAAATAAATATTCCAAACATAGTCTAGGACAGTTGTGGGATGCGATAGATCCCAAATTAATACAAGCACTAGCATAAAAATATGTATTTACGCAATGAGGCTGATGCAACAGATCAGAACGTTTAGCTTAAAATGTGTTAAAATATTAGGCTATTTCTTTACATTATAAGCACAGCTAGGCGCACACGGGCAGTAGGCTGTAAGCGTGAATGTTCCATTAGCGGGAAAACACCATTATCAAAAGTGACCGCAAATGCAATTATGCATGTAATGCTTTTATTATAAAGGTGCATTTTTATGGTGAAAATTATTTTCCCCCAACATGAAATTCTCTCGCTGCTTATGTATGCCAGTTAGGCTCTACACCTCTTGAAAAAGCGGATTAATGTGCTTAATTTTAAGAATTTATTTGGACACTTTAGTCGTGATACAAACCTTATCAAAATATATAGGCCAATGGGCTAGGTAGGCTACATGAGGTGTTTATGATTAAAAAAAGAAAAGGCTTTATTTCTGGCCTTACGCTGGACATCATTCACAAGTGATAATACACTGCTCAAAAAAATAAAGGGAACACTTAAACAACACAATGTAACTCCAAGTCAATCACACTTCTGTGAAATCAAACTGTCCACTTAGGAAGCAACACTGATTGACAATAAATTTCACATGCTGTTGTGCAAATGGAATAGACAAAAGGTGTAAATTATAGGCAATTAGCAAGACACCCCCAATAAAAGAGTGATTCTGCAGGTGGTGACCACAGACCACTTCTCAGTTCCTATGCTTCCTGGCTGATGTTTTGGTCACTTTTGAATGCTGGCGGTGCTCTCACTCTAGTGGTAGCATGAGACGGAGTCTACAACCCACACAAGTGGCTCAGGTAGTGCAGCTCATCCAGGATGGCACATCAATGCGAGCTGTGGCAAGAAGGTTTGCTGTGTCTGTCAGCGTAGTGTCCAGAGCATGGAGGCGCTACCAGGAGACAGGCCAGTACATCAGGAGACGTGGAGGAGGCCGTAGGAGGGCAACAACCCAGCAGCAGGACCGCTACCTCCGCCTTTGTGCAAGGAGGAGCACTGCCAGAGCCCTGCAAAATGACCTCCAGCAGGCCACAAATGTGCATGTGTCTGCTCAAACGGTCAGAAACAGACTCCATGAGGGTGGTATGAGGGCCCGACGTCCACAGGTGGGGGTTGTGCTTACAGCCCAACACCGTGCAGGATGTTTGGCATTTGCCAGAGAACACCAAGATTGGCAAATTCGCCACTGGTGCCCTGTGCTCTTCACAGATGAAAGCAGGTTCACACTGAGCACATGAGCACATGTGACAGACGTGACAGAGTCTGGAGACGCCGTGGAGAACGTTCTGCTGCCTGCAACATCCTCCAGCATGACCGGTTTGGCGGTGGGTCAGTCATGGTGTGGGGTGGCATTTCTTTGTGGGGCCGCACAGCCCTCCATGTGCTCGCCAGAGGTAGCCTGACTGCCATTAGGTACCGAGATGAGATCCTCAGAGCCCTTGTGAGACCATATGCTGACACATGCACATTTGTGGCCTGCTGGAGGTCATTTTGCAGGGCTCTGGCAGTGCTCCTCCTTGCACAAAGGCGGAGGTAGCGATCCTGCTGCTGGGTTGTTGCCCTCCTACGGCCTTCTCCACGTCTCCTGATGTACTGGCCTGTCTCCTGGTAGCGCCTCCATGCTCTGGACACTACGCTGACAGACACAGCAAACCTTCTTGCCACAGCTCGCATTGATGTGCCATCCTGGATGAGCTGCACTACCTGAGCCACTTGTATGGGTTGTAGACTCCGTCTCATGCTACCATTAGAGTGAGAGCACCGCCAGCATTCAAAAGTGACCAAAACATCAGCCAGGAAGCATAGGAACTGAGAAGTGGTCTGTGGTCACCACCTGCAGAATCACTCCTTTATTGGGGGTGTCTTGCTAATTGCCTATAATTTACACCTTTTGTCTATTCCATTTGCACAACAGCATGTGAAATTTATTGTCAATCAGTGTTGCTTCCTAAGTGGACAGTTTGATTTCACAGAAGTGTGATTGACTTGGAGTTACATTGTGTTGTTTAAGTGTTCCCTTTATTTTTTTGAGCAGTGTATATCATTTACATGTGATAGTGTAACGGTTTTCTTCTGTGGACGAAGGAGAGGACCAAAGCAGCGTAGCCAATGTTCATCATGTTTAATGAAGACCATAAACTTGAACACTACAAAATACATAAACAACACAAACCCCAATACAAAACAGGCTACCTAAATATGGTTCCCAATCAGAGACAAAGCAAAACACCTGTCTCTGATTGAGAACCATATCAGGCCAAACAAGAAACCCCACATAGAAACAGACAACATAGAATCCCCACTCAGCTCACGTCCTGACCAACACTAAAACAACGAAAACACAAAAGAACTATGGTCAGAACGTGACAGATAGGCTAATATTGTCACCCGTCAGACTATGCTTGAGTTAATCTTGTCATTACATATAGTAAATAATATACAGTTGAAGTCGGATAATTACATACATCTTAGCCAAATACATTTAAACTCAGTTTTTCACAATTCCTGATATTTAATCCAAGTAAAACATTCCCTGTTTTAGGTCAGTTAGGATCACAACTTTATTTTAAGAACGTGAAATGTCAGAATAATAGTAGAGAGAATGATTTATTTCAGCTTTTATTTATTTGATCACATTCCCAGTCGGTCAGAAGTTTACATACACGCAATTAGTATCTGGTAGCATTGCCTTTAAATTGTTTAACTCGGGTAAACGTTTCGGGTAGCCTTCCACAAGCTTCCCACAACAAGTTGGGTGAATTTTGGCCCATTCCTCCTGACAGTGTTAGTGTAACTAAGTCAGGTTTGTAGGCCTCCTTGCTCGCACACACTTTTCAGTTCTGCCCAAAAATGTTCTATGGGATTGAGGTCAGGGCTTTGTGATGGCCACTCCAATACCTTGACTTTGTTGTCCTTAAGCCATTTTGCCACAACTTTGGAAGTATGCTTGGGGTCATTGTCCATTTGGAAGACCCATTTGCGACCAAGCATTAACTTCCTGACTGATGTCTTGAGATGTTGCTTCAATATATCCACATCATTTTCCTGCCTCATGATGCCATCTATTTTGTGAAGTGCACCAGTCCCTCCTGCAGCAAAGCACCACCACAACATGATGCTGCCACCCCCGTGCTTCACGGTTGGGATGGTGTTCTTCGGCTTGCAACCCTCCCCCTTTTTCCTCCAAACGTAACGATGGTCATTATGGCCAAAAAGTTATATTTTTGTTTCATCAGACCAGAGGACATTTCGCCAAAAAGTATGATCTTTGTCCCCATGTGCAACTGCAAATCTTAGTCTTGCTTTTTATGGCGGTTTTTGAGCGGTGGATTCATCCTTGCTGAGCGGCCTTTCAGGTTATGTCGATATAGGACTTGTTTTAATGTGGATATAGATACTTTCGTACCTGTTTCCTCCAGCATCTTCACAAGGTCCTTTGCTGTTGTTCTGGGATTGACTTGCACTTTTCGCACCAAAGTACGTTCATCTCTAGGAGACAGAACGCGTCTCCTTCCTGAGCGGAATGACGGCTGCGTGATCCCATGGTGTTTATACTTGCATACTATTGTTTGTACAGGCGTTTGGAAATTGCTTCCAAGGATGAACCAGACAATTTTTTTCCTGAGGTCTTGAATGATTTGTTTTGATTTTCCCATGATGTCAAGCAAAGAGGCACTGAGTTTGAAGGTAGGCCTTGAAATACATCCACAGGTACACCTTCAATTGACTCAAATTAGGTTAATTTCTAAAGCCATGACATAATTTTCTGGAATTTTCCAAGCTGGTTAAAGGCACAGTCAACTTAGTGTATGTAAACTTCTGACCCACTTGAATTGTGATACAGTGAATTATAAGTGAAATGATCTGTCTGTAAACAATTGTTGGAAAAATGACTTGTGTCATGCACAAAGTAGATGTCCTAACCGACTTGCCAAAACTATAGTTTGTTAACAAAACATTTGTGGAGTGGTTGAAAAAACGAGTTTTAATGACTCCAACCCCTAAGTGTATGTAAACTTCCAACTTCAACTGTATGTGTGAAATTAGTTTTGATTTGGAATGGACCATCATGCACCTGTCTCGAAACATGGGGAGGGGAAAAAAAATACAGAGTTGTGCAGCGGTCTAAGGCACTACATCTCAGTACAGTCTCTGGTTTGATTCCAGGCTGTATTACATCCGGCCGTGAATGGGAGTCTCATAGGGTGGCACACAATTGGCCCAGCGTTGGCTGGGGTAGGCCGTCAATTGGCCCAGCGTTGGCTGGGGTAGGCCGTCAATTGGTCCAGCGTTGGCTGGGGTAGGCCGTCAATTGGCCCAGCGTTGGCTGGGGTAGGCCGTCAATTGGTCCAGCGTTGGCTGGGGTAGGCCGTCAATTGGCCCAGCATTGGCTGGGGTAGGCCGTCAATTGGTCCAGCGTTGGCTGGGGTAGGCCGTCAATTGGTCCAGCATTGGCTGGGGTAGGCCGTCAATTGTAAATAAGAATTTGTTCTTGCCTAGTTAATTAAAGGTAAAAAATAGATAATGATAATATGCACATCAATAGTCAATGAGTTTAGTTTATTTTATTTTTACAGGGACAGGGCACATTAATCAACGTTTTCAGTAAAAGTGCCGGTTTTAGCCAGCCGGCTAATTTTCAACCGCAGTCCCTGGGCAGGTTATTAAAAACAATTACAATATAGACAATCATTGAGGAGTGAGCACACCCAGAGCAACATAGGACAAGCAAGACGTAGCATACAGACAGAGAAACATAGGACAAGCAAGACGTAGCATACAGACAGAGCAACATAGAACAAGCAAGACATAACATACAGACAGAGCAACATAGAACAAGCAAGACGTAGCATACAGACAGAGCAACATAGAACAAGCAAGACGTAGCATACAGACAGAGAAACATAGGACAAGCAAGACGTAGCATACAGACAGAGCAACATAGGACAAGCAAGACGTAGCATACAGACAGAGCAACATAGGACAAGCAAGACATAGCATACAGACAGAGCAACATAGGACAAGCAAGACGTAGCATACAGAGAGAGCAACATAGGACAAACAAGACATAGCATACAGACAGAGCAACATAGGACAAGCAAGACGTAGCTTACAGACAGAGCAACATAGGACAAGCAAGACGTAGCATACAGACAGAACAAAAAGCAACAAGACAAAATCCATAAAAGCAACAAAGTGTTTTCACACCTCACAAGCTACAGACAACAGACAACATGGAAAACGCCAATACACAGCTAGGGATTATGTTCACAAATCTGACTGACCTTTAGCCATGTCTTCATGCATTTTGTGAAAGTGTGATATGTGGTGCAGTTATGTGTGTCTGATGGCAGTGTATTCCAGACATAGGAAGCTCTCACAGAGAAAGCGGATTTACTAAAGGTGCTTTTCCTTAAGGGAACTATACAGTCACCTCTCATGGCAGACCTTGTGGATCTGCTGCCATATGTTTGGGTTTTCTGTTTAACAAAAGTACTGAGTGGAGGGGGAGCCAAGCCATTTAGGATCTTGAATACAAGACATGCTTCAGTGTATTGCACAAGATTTTCCCAACTCAGGAGCTCATGCTTTCTGAGGATGTAACAGTGATGATGGCTATTGGGCTTCCTATCAAGCACTTTGAGAGCCTGTTTGTAGACAGACTGAATAGGTTTTAATGTTGTACAGCAAGCTTGGGCCCAACTAGTCAAGCAGTATGTTAAGTGGGGGAGTATCATAGATTTGAAGTACAGTTTTGCTACCTCTGTAGTCAAACAATTTCGTATAAATCAGAAATTAGCTAGGTTGAGTTTGGTTATCTGAATTACCTTTTTCACATGCTTTTTAAAAGAGAGGTTGGAATCAAGTGTGATGTCATGGTACTTAAAATCAGATACCACCTGGAGCTTCTCCCCTGACACATAGACATCTGGCTCAGTAGCATCTGTTGCCCTCTTTGTGAAGAACATGCAAACAGTTTTTCTTACATTGAGATGCGAACACGAGTCACTGAGCCACTTTGTAACCTGGACCATTACAGTAGTGAGTTCTTGTGCAGCTTGTTGTTTGCTCTTTGCATGCTCATATATCACTGTATCATCTGCATACATTTGAACTTCAGACTCAGTACAGACAGATAGCAGATCATTAATGTACAGGCTGAACAGGAGGGGCCCCAGTATTGACCCTTGGGGCACGCCCACATCATAGCTGAGAGTGGGCGACAGCTCATTGCTCACTCTGACACACTGGGTTCTGCCTTCAAGGTATGATTTCATCCATCTCAAGGCATCGGGGGAAAAGTTGAACTTGGACAATTTTGTGATGAGAATCCCATGGTTAACAGTATCAAAAGCCTTCCTTAGGTCCAGAAACACAGCCCCAACAATGCCCCCTTTGTCCATCTTGGACTTCACATTTTCCAGAAGAAAGCAGTTGGCCGTTTCTGTGGAGTGTTTCGCTCTGAAGCCAAACTGCATGGAGTGTAATGTGAAGGGGCTGTTGTTGAGGTGGGCAATCAGTTGTTCTGCTACACACTTTTCAACAACCTTTGACACCACAGGTAGTATACTAATGGACCTGTAGTTACTCACGTCAGCAGGGTCGCCCAATTTAAAGATGGCCGTTATTATGGCTGACTTCCAGACCCTTGTAAACACCCCGAGATCAATAGATGTGTTGGTGACCTTAGTAATGGGGCCAATGAGTGACTCTTTGTAGTTTTTAAGAAAGGTAGAGTCCAGCCCAAACACATCTTTGGCTCTAGAGTTCTTTAGTGAGCTAATCACCTTGTTCACCTTTGACTCAGAAACCTCCCTTATGATGAAAACAGGTTGAGTGTCATTTACTAGCACTGAGCCCAAGAAACCAGTGGAGGGGTTCTGTGTTAGTACCCTGACAGAGTCAATAAAGTAGGAATTGAAGGCTATTGCTATTTCGACTGCATCCTGTGTTAGATTGTTATTCACCATGATTTCTAGTCTTTTTGTAGTGTTACTATGGTCTTGCCCTGTTAACGTTTTTAGATTCTCCCAGATCAATTTAGAATTTCCCCTTGCTTCATCAATTGTTAATAAAAAAGTTTGCCTTGGCCTGTCTGATTTCTTTCATCACGTTATTTCTCAACATGGTAAACCTACGTCTGTCATGCTCTAATTTGGATCACAGGGCTATTTTTAGAGCATAATCTCGTTCTTTCATCAATTAGAGTGCTCTTTAGGCTAGGTTTGGATTTGATGTTCTTTAGGAAACCATTTATTGTAGTCTGGATTGTGGATAGAAAAACCTGACTATCAGCTTCGACGTCTGTATTGGACAAGAGATCCTTCCAGTTAATTCCCTTAATTGCGTTTTCAAAATAGTTTCATTCACTCTTAGGTATTCTGAGTTGATCCGGCTTTCTAACAGTAGACAGGTTAAACCTGCTCTTAGACAGCTTTCTGGCTATAAGTGTCAGATTATGATCAGACAGCCCAGTAACCATATTGAATGATTTAGTCACTCTCTCTGGTTTATTACTGAACACCAAATCAATCTGTGTTTTAGAGCAACAAGTCACCCTGGTTGGCCCTTTAACTAGCTGTGTAAGGTCAAAGGTATTAGTGATCCGTTTGAGGGTTTTCCTACAAGACTTGTCTTCATAATTAATATTAAATCTCCCATTAAGATGACCTCTTTCCCAAAATCACATTCCAAAGCATGTTATTAAACTGATCAAAAAACACACTTTTGGTGGAAGGTGGCCTATACATTCCAATAAGTGTAAAAGACATTTGGGGAGACAGTGTAACGTTCAGGCCAATACATTCTAGTTCATTATCACATGACCACTCAATTTGTTTACATCGGATATGTTCTTTAATGTAAATCATCACACCCCCTCCTCTTCCTTCAATCCTGTCTCTCCTGAAAACATTGTAGCCAGGCACAATCAAAGCAGCATATGGAGAGTTTTTATGGAGCCATGTCTCTGAGAGGCAGAGGAAGTCAAGGTTGGAGTCTGTGAGTAGATGTTGAATTTGATCACTTTTTGGAATGACACTACGAATGTTCAAGTACCCCCCTAGTAGTCCCCTGGGCTTACCTCGTGGGTCCCAGATGACTCGAGAGTGATTGACACATTGAAAAAAGTTTTCGGTGTTTTCTGAGTGCAGGGTTTAGGCCTTTTTGTTTCGTTTTGATTAGGGGCAGTTCGGTAGCGCAATTATCAATCCCTCCGCCTGCACTGGATGCGGGGAACTAATTAAAACAGCTTGCGTACCAGAATGGGGGACGTATGGGGGACGCTTTTCTTGTGGTTCATTTTCATGCCAGCCAGGTAGGCTATACTTCTGTTGTAAAGATAAACAATGTGTTTATTATTAGGAAAGTTTAGAAATGAATATAGTAGGCCTAGCCAATGGAAAGCTGATGGGATCCTCCTCTTTTTAATAGAGGCCATCACTCTGTTTTCTCACGCAATTGCATAGCCTATAGAAATGTTGCGCAACATGAGCTCATGGGCTCTCGTGAAGTGTTTGATTCAATTTTCAATTATATTTGCATTGATGTCAGAGTGATTAGAGGGACAATAGAGTGCGGAGTACCAGGCACTTCGCACTTTTGGTAGGCTACTAATAACCATCAGCAACATCAGAGCTTGAAGAAGCTGACTGCCTTCATGACTTGTGACCGGGTGTGGCGGTAATATGGTCACAGCAACATCACTAGTCATGCATAAATATATTTTTAAAAATGTATGGATGGAACCCATGATCTATGGCATTGCAAGCACCACGCTCTAGCAACTCAGCCACACAGAACAAGTCTTGGCTCTATTGTTTAAATGATTCAGCCTGCACTTGCATGCAATTATGCTGGTTGGAATAATGTTCAGAGGTCTTCCCTGTTTTCAAGGTATCTGTCAAATCTCTAATTGTCTGTGGTGCTGCTTAGACCCACTGTCTGGTTCCTTAATGTACTGTAAGTAAGGGATTCATCCACAACCCCAGAGCCATTCCTCCACAGAGAAATACAGCAAGTGAAAGTGAAATTGTAGAGATTATCAGAAAGTGTTAGGCAATTAACTTCGAGGACTCACCTGCATGTATTTACTGTGCAATTGAGGAATGTTGTTGGATACCTTATCCTGAAAGCTTGGCTAACCTGTGAACATGAGTGCAAAACACACAAAAATAACACACACTGTATAATGTAGCCTGCACACACACACACACACACACACACACACACACACACACACACACACACACACACACACACACACACACACACACACACACACACACACACACACACACACACACACACACACACACACTAGGGGTTGAACAATAATCCTATAAATCTACCCTAATCTTCACTAATCATGGAACTGTATGACAAAGGTCCACTCGTCCTGAACTGTGTGCCAGGTTCCATGTTTAAACTGCTAGGTGTGGTCTGTGTTCCATAATGATTCAAATAGGCTACGTGTCCCAAATTATCATACAACATTAGCCTAATATAATCCACTAATGCTAGCGACCCTCAGGAACAACTAGACAGAAGTGCCAGAGGAGAGAAAGATAAACAGAATGGAATGATGAAAAATGTAGGCTACAAACAGTAAAGTGACAGTCATAAATATAAGTGGGTATTACTGATGGTGGCTACCGATAGTGGCTGATATTTAACATGATACAAATTGTAAAATAATACGGAGAAAAGCCCAGGCATATAAATAAAACATTCTAAAGCACATAAATAAACTCGGCAGATTCGGCCTCACAGAAGCTTATAGTGTGGGTCTCCAGATTTCGTCCCTGAAAAATTACGAGGGCATACAATAAAAATTCTGAATAACGGCACAACTATTTATAGCCTAATTCACTGTGGAAAACGGGCCGCAATACATGTCATGTTGATTTGATTTTCAGTTTGCTTCCATATGACTGGTTTCACATTCGTCTCCTTGCATCATAAGGAGATATCTTCTTAACCAATCGCTCTTTATATTTACAATCCCCTTCTCCAAACGGATGACTAATTTACATAACTCTTATCAATAGCCATTATCAATCTATAAATTACAGTACACAGAGTGTGCTGTTACTTCTATCAGAAAATATTAAGTAGATGCTTTTTTCAATTTGGAACAGACAGGTTCTCCTGAGATTATTTCCTCGCGCAAAAAAAGGTGGTATAATTATTAGGGAATTAAATCAAGGTCAGAATACGGTGTATCCGTAGACACACCTCCGCCACAACAAGTTCCTTGTCGAGTAATTTCGCTATGCTTCAGTTGATGGTCAGAATACGCATACAGAGAAAAAGTGCACAAAAAGGATATGACGTTCCATTTACGAGTAATTGGGGTCTGAACCTAGTACATACAACAGTTGGATAAGCAAAGTAAATGGGCCAAACAACAGCCAGTTTGGGTGTGTGTTTCATCTGGGTAATGGACCTTCTGGGTCTTCTGAACCAGGTTTGATATTGGTTGTAAGCGGTGCAGCTGGGGAGGATTTGGGGGATATGGGAGCCTGAGAAATGATGTCTGGCCACAGTTTGTTTTTCTACTCATTCTGGCTGAGAGGCTGAAGTTGTTGATTTCACAATGGTTGTAGTTTGTGATGATGTTGTGGAATATGTAGGAGGTTGTTGGCTTAGAGAAAATGCTAATGGTTGCAGTGTTGTTTTGAAAATGAACGAAGCTGGTGTTGGTTGCCATCGGTCCTGATGTTGTTTGGAATGGTGAAATGGTTGCCATGGGTCCTAATGGTGTTGAGGATGTAATAGTCTGCAGCGTTTAATCATTTTTTTAAAAGTTAGAATAATACCCAGCATGCTTTGCAACCTTTAAATGTACATTTGTCATTTAACAGACGCTTATAACCAGAGCGACTTGAGTTAGTGCATTCAACAAAGGTATATAAACAACCACATGCAAAAAGTAAGAAGTAAAACATTTCTGTAATCATTACTGAGAATGTTGTAGTTAATCTGGTCTGTTGGTGGACATTACTGTGAATGATGTTGCAGTTTAGGTAGTCGGATGGTTGGTTAACATTACAGAGGTTGTTGTAGTTAAATTAGTCTGTTGGTTGACACATACATGGCATCTAACCCTTCAAGCTGCAACTAAATTACTGAAAGAGCTGCTTCCTGTGCTTGGCCCTGTTGCTTGGCCCTCCTATGTTGAACATAATAAACGGCTCTCTATCCACCGGATGTGTACCAAACTCACAAAAAGTGGCAGTAATAAAGCCTCTCTTGAAAAAGTCAAACCTTGACCCAGAAAATATTAAAAAAACTATCGGCCTATATCGAATCTTCCATTCCTCTCAAAAAAAATTGAAAAAGCTGTTGCGCAGCAACTCACTGCCTTCCTGAAGACAAACAATTTATACGAAATGCTTCAGTCTGGTTTTAGACCCCATCATAGCACGGAGACTGCACTTGTGAAGGTGGTAAATTACCTTTTAATGGCGTCAGACAGAGGCTCTGCATCTGTTCTCGTGCTCCTAGACCTTAGTGCTGCTTTTGATACCATCGATCACCACATTCTTTTGGAGCGATTGGAAACCCAAATTGGTCTACACGGACAAGTTCTGGCCTGGTTTAGATCTTATCTGTAGGAAAGATATTAGTTTGTCTCTGTGGATGTTTTGTCCTCTGACAAATCAATTGTACGTTTCGGTGCTCCTCAAGGTTCCGTTTTAGGACCACTATTGTTTTCACTACATATTTTACCTCTTGGTGATGTTATCCGGAAACAGAAGGTTAACTTTCACTGCTATGCGGATGATACACAGCTGTACCTTTCGATGAAACATGGTGAAGCCCCAAAATTGCCCTCCCTGGAAGCCTGTGTTTCAGACATAAGGAAGTGGATGGAGGCAAATGTTTTAATTTTAAACTCGTACAAAACAGAGATGCTTGTTCTAGGTCCCAAGAAATAAAGAGATCTTCTGTTGGATCTAACGATTCACCTTGATGGTTGTACAGTCGTTGCAAATAACTTTAGCTTTACTCTGGATCCTGGTCTCTCTTTTGACGAACATATCAAGAATATTTCAAGGGCAGCTTTTTGTCCAAAAATTATGCAGAAAATCCATGCGTTTGTCAGTTCTAGATTGCAATGCCTCTCTACACTGGCTTCCTGTTAAGGCTAGGGCTGATTTCAAGGTTTTACTGCTAACCTACAAAGCCATACATGGCCTTGCTCCTACCTATCTCTTAATTTTGGACCTGCCGTACATACCTACATGTTCGCTATGGTCACAAGACGCAGGCCTTCTTACTGTCCCTAGAATTTTTAAGCAAACAGCTAGAGGCAGGGCTTTCTCCTATAGAGCTCAATTTTTATGGAATGGTCTGCCTATCCATGTGAGAGATGCAGACTCTGTCTCGACCTTTAAGTCTTTATTGAAGACTCATCTCTTCAGTAGGTTCTATGATTGAGTGTAGTATGGCCCAGGGGTGCGAAGGTGAACGGAAAGGCACTGGAGCGACGAACCACCCTGGCTTTCTCTGCCTGGTCGGTTCCCCTCCTCCCACTGGGATTCTCAGCCTCTGACCATATTACGGGGGCTGAGTCACTGGCTTACTAGTGCTCTTCCATGCCGTCCCTAGGAGCGGTGCGTCACTTGAGTGAGTTGAGTCACTGACGTGATCTTCCTGTCCGGGTTGGCGCCCCCTCGGGTTCGTGCAGAGGGGGAGATCTTCGTGGGCTATACTCAGCCTTGTCCCAGAGTAGTAAGTTGGTGGTTTGCGCAGATCCCTCTAGTGGTGTGGGGGATGTGCTTTGGCAAAGTGGGTGGGGTTATATCCTGCCTGGTTGGCCCTGTCCGGGGGAATCGTCGGACGGGGCCACAGTGTCTCCCGACCCCTCCTGTCTCAGCCTCCAGTATCTATGCTGCAATAGTTGATGTGTCGGGGGACTAGAGTCAGTCTGTTATATATGGTGTAATTCTCCGGTCTTATCCGGTGTCCTGTGTTAATTGAAGCATGCTTCCTCTAATTCTCTCCCTTTCCCTCTCCCTCTCCCTCCCCTCCCGGAGGACATTAGCCCTTGGACCATGCCTCAGGACTACCTGGCCTGATGACTACTCGCTGTCCCCAGTCCACCTGGCAATGCTGCTGTTCCAGATTCAACTGTTCTGCCTCTGGCTATGGAACCCTTATCTGTTCACCTCATGTGATACCTTGTCCCGGACCTGCTGTTTTTAACTCTCTCTCTCTACCGCACCTGCTGTCTCAAACTCTGAATGCACGGCTATGAAAAGCCAACTGACATTTACTCCTGAGGTGCTGACCTGTTGCACCCTCTACAACCACTGTGATTATTATTATTTGACCCTACTGGTTGTCTATGAACATTTGAACATCTTGGCCATGTACTGTTATAATCTCCACCCTGCACAGCCGAAGAGGACTGGCCACTCCTGAAAGCCTGGTTCCTCTCTAGATTTCTTCCTATGTTCCTGCCTTTTTAGGGAGTTTTTCCTAGCCACCGTGCTTCTACATCTGCATTACTTGCTGTTTGTGGTTTTAGGCTGGGTTTCTGTACAGCACTTTGTGACGTTGTTTTCCACCTTTATTTGACCAGGTAAGCTAGTTGAGAACACGTTCTCATTTGCAACTGCGACCTGGCCAAGATAAAGCAAAGCAGTTCGACACATACAACAACACAGAGTTACACATGGAGTAAAACAAACATACAGTCAATAATACAGTAGAAAAATAAGTCTATATACAACGTGAGCAAATGAGGTTAGAAAAGGGAGGTAAAGGCAAAAAAAAGCCATGGTGGCGAGGTAAATACAATATAGCAAGTAAAACACTGGAATGGTAGATTTGCAGTGGAAGAATGTGCAAAGTAGACATAGAAATAATGTGGTGCAAAGGAGCAAAATAAATGAATGAATACAGTAGGGGAAGAGGTAGTTGTGACTGGAAGAAGGTGGAAGAAGGTGCTCTGGTCAGATGGTCAGATGAGTCAGATACAGCATCGGCATGTTTGGCGTGGAAACAGAGATGCATACAAGGAGAGGCACCTCATACCCACGGTGAAACAGAGATGCATACAAGGAGAGGCACCTCATACCCACGGTGAAACAGAGATGCATACAAGGAGAGGCACCTCATACTCACGGTGAAATATGGCGGTGGGTTAGTGATGTTTTGGGGCTGTTTTAATTCCAGAGGCACTGGTTAAGATTGATATAATGAATGAATAATGAATTTTACCAAGTATCAGGCAATTTTGGCTGACAATCTGGTTGCCTCTGCCAGAAGGCTGGGACTTGGCCGTAGGTGGACTTTCCAACAAGACAATGACGCGAAACAGACCTCAAGCTCCACACAGAAATGGTTCTGTGACAACAAAATCAATGTTCTGCCATGGCCATCTCAGTCACCATTACAAACTAAATCTTTAATTTCAGAATCCACAGCACCATTACAAACTAAATCTTTAATTTCAGAATCCACAACACCATTACAAACTAAATCTTTAATTTCAGAATCCACAACACCATTACAAACTAAATCTTTAATTTCAGAATCCACAACACCATTACAAACTAAATCTTTAATTTCAGAATCCACAGCACCATTACAAACTAAATCTTTAATTTCAGAATCCACAGCACCATTACAAATAACTCCGGCGACAGCTTTTTATTTTATGTCATCTTTATTTAACCAGGTAGGCCAGTTGAGAACAAGTTCTTATCTACAACTGAGATCTGGCCAAGATATAGCAAAGCAGTGCGACACAAACAACAACACAGAGTTACACATGGAATAGCAAGCATACAGTCAATAACACAATAGAAAAAAAAGAAGTCCACAAATGAGAGTTTCTGGGGCCTGGGTTAACCCTGTTCCGCTAGCGGAACCCCTCGCTAACAGCCAATGAAATTGCAGGGTTCCAAATTCAATCAACAAAAATCTCATAGTTCAAATTTCTCAAACATACAAGTATTAGACACCATTTTAAAGATAAAATTCTCGTTAATCCAACCACAGTGTCCGATTTCAAAAAGGCTTTTCGGGGAAAGCAGAACATATCATTATGTTAGGTCAGCAACTAGTCACAGAAAGCATACAGCGATTTTCCAACCAAAGAGAGGAGTCACAAAAAGCATAAATAGAGATAAAATGAATGACTAACCTATTTTTTTTATAATTTTTTTATTTTACCCCCCTTTTTCTCCCCAATTTCGTGGTATCCAATTGTTAGTAGTTACTATCTTGTCTCATCGCTACAACTCCCGTACGGGCTCGGGAGAGACGAAGGTCGAAAGCCATGCGTCCTCCAAAACACAACCCAACCAAGCCACACTGCTTCTTAACACAGCGCACATCCAACCCGGAAGCCAGCCGCACCAATGTGTCAGAGGAAACACCGTGCACCTGGCGACCTTGGTTAGCGTGCACTGCGCCCGGCCCGCCACAGGAGTCGCTGGTGCGCGATGAGACAAGGATATCCCTATCGGCCAAACCCTCCGTAACCCGGACGAAGCTAGGCCAATTGTGCGTTGCCCCACGGACCTCACTGCGATGCAGTGCCTTAGACCACTGCACCACCCGGGAGGCCCGAATGACTAACCTTTGATATTCTTCATCAGATGACACTCCCGGGACAACATGTTACACAATACATGAATGTTTTGTTTGATCAAGTTCATATTTATATCCAAAAACCTCAGTTTACATTTGGCTTTGCCTCCAAAACATCCCGTGAATTTGCGCAGAGCCACATCAAATCACAGAAATACTCATAATAAACATTGATAAAAGATACAAGTGTTATTCACAGAATTAAAGATATAGTTCTCCTTAATGCAACCGCTGTGTCAGATTTCAAAAAAACTTTACTGAAAAAGCACACCATGCAATAATCTGAGTACGGCGTTCAGAGACCAACACAACCCCAAACAGATATCCGCCATGTTGGAGTCAACAGAGTCAGAAATAGCATTATAAATATTCACTTACCTTTGATGATCTTCATCAGAATGCACTCCCAGGAATCCCAGTTCCACAATAAATGTTTGATTTGTTCGATAAAGTTTGTCATTTATGTCCAAACACCTCCTTTAAGTTAGCGCTTTTAGCCCAGTATTCCAAAATCATGACGCGCAATCACTAGGAGCAGACGAAATGTCAAAAAGTTCCGTTACAGTCAGTAGAAACATGTCAAACGAAGTATAGAATCAGTCTTTAGGATGTTTTTAACATAAATCTTCAATAATGTTCCAACCGGAGAATTGCTTTGTCTTCAGAAATGCAATGGAACTATCACGTGAACACGCATGGTCAGCTCGTGGCACTCTGGGAGAGACCTTACTCAATCCCCTCTCATTCGCACCCACTTCACAGTAGAAGTATCAAACAAGGTTCTAAAGACTGTTGACATCTAGCTGAAGCCTTAGGAAGTACAATATGACCCCATAGACACTGTGTATTCGATAGGCCAAGAGTTGAAAAACTACAAACCTCAGATTTCCCACTTCCTGTTTGGATTTTTCTCAGGTTTTCGCCTGCCATATGAGTTATTTTATACTCACAGACATCATTCAAACAGTTTTAGAAACTTCAGAGTGTTTTCTATCCAACTCTACTAATAATATGCATATATTAGCAACTGGGACTGAGTAGCAGGCAGTTTACTCTGGGCACGCTTTACATCCAAACGTGAAAATGCTGCCCCCTATCCCAAACAAGTTAACCTCCACATCACCCGAGGAAGGGAGGAGGAGTAGGATGAGGGTACGGCTAAAGGCTTTCAAAACTGGTCGTCTAGTGCGTTGGGGACAGAGAATAAAAGGAGCAGATTTCTGGGCGTGGTAGAATAGATTCAGGGCATAATGTACAGACAGGGGTACAGTGGAGGTAAACCCAGGCACAGAGTGATGATAAGAGAAGTTGCATCTATGGACGGGCTAGTTATGCTGGGTGAGGTCATCACATGTGTGGGAGGTGGGACAAAGGAGGTATTTAAGGCATGTTGAGTGGGAATAGGGGCTCCGCAGTAAACTAAGACAATAATAACTATCCTAAACGACAGTGTGCAAGGCATATTGACATTTGAGAGAGACATGAAGTGAGGCATAAAGTAATCACAGGTGTTGATTGGGTGTTGATTGGGAGAGCTAGCTAAGGCAACAACGGGTAAGACAACAACAGCTAATCAGCTAAGACAACAACAACAGGTAAAATGGCGATGAAAGGGCAGAGAGGGTCAGCTGGGCTAGACGTACCGCTAGCGCAGCACCTCGACAACATCCGGTAAAATTGCAGTGTGAAATTCAAAATACAAAAATCGTAATATTAAACATTCATGAAAATACAAGGGTCATACATCATTTAAAAGCTTAACTTCTTGTTAATTCAGCCGCTTTGTCAGATTTCAAAAAGGCTTTACGGCGAAAGCATACCATGCAATTATCTGAGGACAGCGCCCCGTGTACTAAAGCTTTAAAAACATTTTCCAAGCCAGCAGATGTGTCACGAAAGTCAGAAATATCAATAAAATAAATCACTTACCTTTGAAGATCTTCCTCTGTTTGCAATCCCAATGGTCCCAGCTACATAACAAATGGTTGTTTTGTTCAATAACGTCCTTCTTTATATCCCAAAAAAGTCAGTTCAGTTGGCTCGCTTGATTCAGTAATCCACCTGTTCCCCTCGTTCAAAATGCATACAAAGGAATCCCAAAAGTTACCAATAAACTTTGTCCAAACAAGTCAAACAACATTTCTAATCAATTCTCAGGTACGGTAATATGTAAATAAACGATCAAATTTAAGATGGAGAATAGTGTGTTCAATACCAGAGATAAATAACAAAGTGCATCCACGCGCGCCACAACACTACAGTCAAAATGAGAGCCACCAACAAGGATTTGAATGGGCTGTGACCTCAAAAAAATAATTCTGGATGGATTCTCCTCGGGTTTTTGCCTGCCATATCAGTTCTGTTATACTCACAGACATTATGTTAACAGTTTTAGAAACTTCAGAGTGTTTTCTATCCAATACTTCCAATTAGATGCATATCCTAGCTTCTGGGCCTGAGTAACAGGCAGTTTACTTTGGGCACCTCAGTCATCCGAACTTCCGAATTCTTCCCCCTATCCCCGAAGAAGTTAACTACACACAGGGCCTGAGTTGGGGCCAACCAACAGAAAAACAACAAAAATAAACAATATGGAGTACCGTGATTAATTAATGAACAGTCCAGCAGGCATCAGCTATGTAGCCAAGTGATCATAGGGTCCAGTGAACAGCAATAGATGGAACATGGAATCCGAGGGGTAGTCGTAAATACGCTAGCACGCAGGAGACACAGCGTTTGAAGTTAGCAGGCCGGGGTAAGTAGAAGCATCTGCTCCGACGTCCGGCGAAGGCCGATTGATGGCACAGCGGATGGAGATAAGTTGGGGGACCAGTCATGGTGGTACGGCGGGGGGCCATGTCGATAAAGGGTCCAGACCAGATGGTGAAAGATGTCATTGTAGTTGTAGTAATTTTGTTTGCTAGCCGGGAGATGCGCCTGGCTCGCGGTTAACTTGTACTAGCTTCGGGGCAGGGGCGTTAGTCACTATAGCCACTCGGTAGCAGCGATGATCCGTTGCACAGTTCCAGAGCTTACGGCAAGGATCCGGCGGAGTTGTGGATTCTAGCCGTGTTGGGGAAGAGTCCGGAAGGCATCGGATGAGTATCCGGGTGATTACAAAGTAGGCCGGGAGGTGGGCCTGGCTCAGGGCTAGCTTCGGGGCTGGGTCACTCGGTGGCAGCTAGCTAGCTGTGATGATCAGGAGTTATGGTCCAGGGTTTACGGCAGGAATCCGGCGTTGTAGTGGAGAAAACAGTCCGATGCTGGCAAGTATTATCCAGGCTAAAGAAAACGGTTGGAGTCTGTGCAGAAGGAAGTCCACTAGCAGTGGCTAACAATGGCTAAATAGCTAGTAGCTAATTAGCTGGCTAGATTCTGATGGAGGTTCTGGCTATAAGGTCTTAAAAAATTGCGGATCTTCCGGGTTACCGGAAGGTATATTTAATTTAAAAAATGGAAAAGAGATTGAAAATAAACTGAAATATAAACAAAAAAAAAGACAAAAAATACAAAAGTACATGAGAGGATGACAAACCACGTCTGCACTGCTACGCCAGTACCCAATACAAGATATAGGAAATTTATAGCAGGGTTTGTATACATGGTAGTGTCTGTTGCCAAAATCCCAGTCGTTGAATTCATTGATGTGTTTTTAGGGACTATCATATCCAACAATTGGGGTGTAAGGAATCCTTATCTTGTTGTCTGTGTGATAAACGTTGATGACAGTGTATGAGCTTTGTTTGACTAAGAGATATTAACTGTAACTACCAATGTGTTTTTTTTGCCAAATTGACTGATGTATTTATAGTCATGTTTGCTCCACTTTCTGCTGTATCAGTCACATTTGTGTGGGCAGGAGCAGTGACAGGGGTAGGGTTTGATGTTGTGTAATGTGACCCAGGGATACAAAATGTCGGGAAAGTTGCACTGCCAACCACACGGCTCAGTGTTGTCATTCTACCACCCACTGTCAAAGTGGCTTGTCTGCCTGTGTATTGTCTGAGGCATTGACACCTTTGTTTTTTTTTCCAGGCTAAAGGCTTTAGCATATTTTCGTCAGAACTGGGTGCGGGAACCCTAGTTATTGTGGATTTATGGGCATCTGTAGTTGCCACTGCACAAATCAATCTCTGACTTGGGTGGAGATTGATGCTGCCCATAAGATATTGGGAAAGTGGGGTTATGAGAGCATCTGGTAGTGGTGGTAGAGGAGGATACAGGATGAGTAACGTCTTTGGCCTAGTAGTAGTAGTAGTAGTAGTAGTAGTAGTAGTAGTAGTGGTGGAAGAGGATACAGCTCACTGCCTTCCTGAAGACAAACAATGTATACGAAATGCTTCAGTCTGGTTTTAGACCCCATCATAGCACTGAGACTGCACTTGTGAAGGTGGTAAATGACCTTTTAATGGCGTCAGACCGAGGCTCTGCATCTGTCCTCGTGCTACTAGACCTTAGTGCTGCCTTTGACACCATCGATCACCACATTCTTTTGGAGAGACTGGAAACCCAAATTGGTCTACACGGACAAGTTCTGGCCTGGTTTAGATCTTACCTGTCGGAAAGATATCAGTTTGTCTCTGTGAATGGTTTGTCCTCTGACAAATCAACTGTACATTTCGGTGTTCCTCAAGGTTCCGTTTTAGGACCACTATTGTTTTCACTATATATTTTACCTCTTGGGGATGTTATTCGAAAACATAATGTTAACTTTCACTGCTATGCGGATGACACACAGCTGTACATTTCAATGAAACATGGTGAAGCCCCAAAATTGCCCTCGCTAGAAGCCTGTGTTTCAGACATAAGGAAGTGGATGGCTGAAAACGTTCTACTTTTAAACTCGGACAAAACAGAGATGCTTGTTCTAGGTCCCAAGAAACAAAGAGATCTTCTGTTAAATCTGACAATTAATCTTGATGGTTGTAAAGTCGTCTCAAATAAAACTGTGAAGGACCTCGGCGTTACTCTTGACCCTGATCTCTCTTTTGACGAACATATCAAGACTGTTTCAAGGACAGCTTTTTTCCATCTACGTAACATTGCAAAAATCAGAAATTTTCTGTCCAAAAATGATGCAGAAAAATGTATCCATGCATTTGTTACTTCTAGGTTAGACTACTGCAATGCTCTACTTTCCGGCTACCCGGATAAAGCACTAAATAAACTTCAGTTAGTGCTAAATACGGCTGCTAGAATCCTGACTAGAACCAAGAAATTTGATCATATTACTCCAGTGCTAGCTTCCCTACACTGGCTTCCTGTTAAGGCAAGGGCTGATTTCAAGGTTTTACTGTTAACCTATAAAGCGTTACATGGGCTTGCTCCTACCTATCTTTCCGAGTTGGTCCTGCCGTACATACCTATACGTACGCTACGGTCACAAGACGCAGGCCTCCTAATTGTCCCTAGAATTTCTAAGCAAACAGCGGGAGGCAGGGCTTTCTCCTATAGATCTCCATTTTTATGGAACGGTCTGCCTACCCATGTGAGAGACGCAGACTCGGTCTCAACCTTTAAGTCTTTACTGAAGACTTATCTCTTCAGTAGGTCATATGATTGAGTGTAGTCTGGCCCAGGAGTGTGAAGGTGAACGGAAAGGCTCTGGAGCAACGAATCGCCCTTGCTGTCTCTGCCTGGCCGGTTCCCCTCTCTCCACTGGGATTCTCTGCCTCTAACCCTATTACAGGGGCTGAGTCACTGGCTTACTGGTGCTCTTTCATGCCGTCCCTAGGAGGGGTGCGTCACTTGAGTGGGTTGAGTTACTGACGTGATCTTCCTGTCTGGGTTGGCGCCCCCCCTTGGTTTGTGCTGTGGTGGAGATCTTTGTGGGCTATACTCGGCCTTGTCTCAGGATTGTAAGTTGGTGGTTGAAGATATCCCTCTAGTGGTGCGGGGGCTGTGCTTTGGCAAAGTGGGTGGGGTTATATCCTTCCTGTTTGGCCCTGTCCGGGGGTATCTTTCGGATGGGGCCACAGTGTCTCCTGACCGCTCCTGTCTCAGCCTCCAGTATTTATGCTGCAGTAGTTTATGTGTCGGGGGGCTAGGGTCAGTTGGTTATACCTGGAGTACTTCTCCTGTCTTATCCAGTGTCCTGTGTGAATTTAAGTATGCTCTCTCTAATTCTCTCGTTCTCTCTTTCTTTCTCTCTCTCTGAGAACCTGAGCCCTAGGACCATACGTCACGGCAAACCGGGCATGATGACTCCTTGCTGTCCCCAGTCCACCTGGCCTTGCTGCTATTCCAGTTTCAACTGTTCTGCCTGCGGTTACGGAACCCCTACCTGTCCCAGACCTGCTGTTTTCAACTCTTAATGATTGGCTATGAAAAGCCAACTGACATTTATTCCTGATTATTATTTGACCATGCTTGTCATTCATGAACATTTTGAAAATCTTGGCTCTCTCTAATTTTCTCCTTCTCTCTTTCTTTCTCTCTCTCGGAGGACCTGAGCCCTAGGACCATACGTCAGGACTACCGGGCATGATGACTCCTTGCTGTCCCCAGTCCACCTGGCCTTACTGCTATTCCAGTTTCAACTGTTCTGCCTGCGGTTATGGAACCGCCACCTGTCCCAGACCTGCTGTTTTCAACTCTTAATGATCGGCTATGAAAAGCCAACTGAAAATTATTCATGATTATTATTTGACCATGCTTGTCACTTATGAACATTTTGAACATCTTGGCATAGTTCTGTTATAATCTCCACCCGGCACAGCCAGAAGAGGACTGGCCACCCCTCATAGCCTGGTTCCTCTCTAGGTTTCTTCCTAGGTTTTGGCCTTTCTAGGGAGTGTTTCCTAGCCACTGTGCTTCTACACCTGCATTGCTTGCTGTTTGGGGTTTTAGGCTGGGTTTCTGTACAGCACTTCGAGATATTAAGCTGATGTACGAAGGGCTATATAAAATAAACTTGATTGATTGATTGATTGAGGATGAGTAACAACTTTAGCCTAGTAGTAGTAGTAGTAGTAGTAGTAGTGGTGGAAGAGGATACAGGATGAGTAACATCTTTAGCCTAGTAGTAGTAGTAGTAGTAGTAGTAGTAGTAGTAGTAGTAGTAGTAGTAGTAGTAGTAGTAGTAGTAGTAGTAGCAGTGGTGGAAGAAGATACAGGATGAGTAACATCTTTAGCCTAGTAGTAGTAGTAGTAGTAGTAGTAGTAGTAGTAGTAGTAGTAGTAGTAGTAGCAGTGGTGGAAGAGGATACAAGATGAGTAACATCTTTAGCCTAGTAGTAGTAGTAGTAGTAGTAGTAGTGGTGGAGGAGGATGCAGGATGAGTAACATATTTAGCCTAGTAGTAGTAGTAGTAGTAGTAGTAGTAGTAGTAGTAGTGGTGGAGGATGCAGGATGAGTAACATCTTTAGCCTAGTAGTAGTAGTAGTAGTAGTGGTGGTGGTGGAGGATGCAGGATGAGTAACATCTTTGGTCTGGTAGTAGTAGTAGTGGAGGAGGATGCAGGATGAGTAACATCTTTAGCCTAGTAGTAGTAGTAGTAGTAGTAGTAGTAGTAGTAGTAGTAGTAGTAGTAGTGGTGGAGGAGGAGGATACAGGATGAGTAACATCTTTAGCCTAGTGGTAGTAGTAGTAGTAGTAGTAGTAGTAGTAGTAGTAGTAGTAGTAGTAGTAGTAGTAGTAGTAGTAGTAGTAGTAGTAGTGGTGGAGGAGGAGGATACAGGATGAGTAACATCTTTAGCCTAGTGGTAGTAGTAGTAGTAGTAGTAGTAGTAGTAGTAGTAGTAGTAGTAGTAGTAGTAGTAGTAGTAGTAGTAGTAGTGGTGGTGGTGGAGGAGGAGGATACAGGATGAGTAACATCTTTGGTCTGGTAGTAGTAGTAGTAGTGGTGGAGGAGGATACAGGATGAGTAACATCTTTAGCCTAGTAGTAGTAGTAGTAGTAGCAGTAGTAGTAGTAGTGGTGGAGGAGGAGGATACAGGATGAGTAACATCTTTGGTCTGGTAGTAGTAGTAGTGGTAGAGGAGGATACAGGATGAGTAACATCTTTGGCCTAGTAGTAGTAGTAGTAGTAGTAGTAGTGGTGGAAGAGGATACAGGATGAGTAACATCTTTAGCCTAGTAGTAGTAGTAGTAGTAGTAGCAGTGGTGGAGGAGGATACAGGATGAGTAACATCTTTGGTCTGGTAGTAGTAGTAGTAGTAGTAGTAGTAGTGGTAGTAGTAGTGGAAGAGGATGCAGGATGCAGGATGAGTAACATCTTTGGTCTAGTAGTAGTAGTAGTAGTAGTAGTAGTAGTAGTAGTAGTAGTGGAAGAGGATGCAGGATGAGTAACATCTTTGGTCTAGTAGTAGTAGTAGTAGTAGTAGTAGTAGTGGTGGTGGAGGATGCAGGATGAGTAACATCTTTAGCCTAGTAGTAGTAGTAGTAGTAGTGGTGGTGGAGGAGGATACAGGATGAGTAAAATATTTAGCGTAGTAGTAGTAGTAGTAGTGGTGGTGGAGGATGCAGGATGAGTAACATCTTTAGCCTAGTAGTAGTAGTAGTAGTAGTGGTGGAGGATGCAGGATGAGTAACATCTTTAGCCTAGTAGTAGTAGTAGTAGTGGTGGTGGAGGAGGATACAGGATGAGTAACATCTTTAGCCTAGTAGTAGTAGTAGTAAGAGTAGTAGTAGTAGTGGAAGAGGATGCAGGATGAGTAACATCTTTGGTCTAGTAGTAGTAGTAGTAGTAGTAGTAGTAGTAGTAGTAGTAGTGGAAGAGGATGCAGGATGAGTAACATCTTTGGTCTAGTAGTAGTAGTAGTAGTAGTAGTAGTAGTAGTAGTGGTGGTGGAGGATGCAGGATGAGTAACATCTTTAGCCTAGTAGTAGTAGTAGTAGTAGTGGGTTTCTGTACAGCACTTCGAGATATTAAGCTGATGTACGAAGGGCTATATAAAATAAACTTGATTGATTGATTGATTGATTGAGGATGAGTAACAACTTTAGCCTAGTAGTAGTAGTAGTAGTAGTAGTAGTGGTGGAAGAGGATACAGGATGAGTAACATCTTTAGCCTAGTAGTAGTAGTAGTAGTAGTAGTAGTAGTAGTAGTAGTGGTGGAGGAGGATGCAGGATGAGTAACATCTTTAGCCTAGTAGTAGTAGTAGTAGTAGTGGTGGAGGATGCAGGATGAGTAACATCTTTAGCCTAGTAGTAGTAGTAGTAGTAGTGGTGGTGGTGGAGGATGCAGGATGAGTAACATCTTTGGTCTGGTAGTAGTAGTAGTGGAGGAGGATGCAGGATGAGTAACATCTTTAGCCTAGTAGTAGTAGTAGTAGTAGTAGTAGTAGTAGTAGTAGTAGTAGTAGCAGTGGTGGAAGAGGATACAAGATGAGTAACATCTTTAGCCTAGTAGTAGTAGTAGTAGTAGTAGTAGTAGTGGTGGAGGAGGATGCAGGATGAGTAACATATTTAGCCTAGTAGTAGTAGTAGTAGTAGTAGTAGTAGTAGTAGTAGTAGTAGTGGTGGAGGATGCAGGATGAGTAACATCTTTAGCCTAGTAGTAGTAGTAGTAGTAGTGGTGGTGGTGGAGGATGCAGGATGAGTAACATCTTTGGTCTGGTAGTAGTAGTAGTGGAGGAGGATGCAGGATGAGTAACATCTTTAGCCTAGTAGTAGTAGTAGTAGTAGTAGTAGTAGTAGTAGTGGAGGAGGAGGAGGATACAGGATGAGTAACATCTTTAGCCTAGTGGTAGTAGTAGTAGTAGTAGTAGTAGTAGTAGTAGTAGTAGTAGTAGTAGTAGTAGTAGTAGTAGTAGTAGTAGTAGTGGTGGAGGAGGAGGATACAGGATGAGTAACATCTTTAGCCTAGTGGTAGTAGTAGTAGTAGTAGTAGTAGTAGTAGTAGTAGTAGTAGTAGTAGTAGTAGTAGTAGTAGTAGTAGTGGTGGTGGAGGAGGAGGATACAGGATGAGTAACATCTTTGGTCTGGTAGTAGTAGTAGTAGTAGTAGTAGTAGTAGTAGTAGTAGTAGTAGTAGTAGTAGTAGTAGTGGTGGTAGTAGTAGTAGTTGATGTAGTAGTAGTAGTAGTAGTAGTAGTAGTAGTAGTAGTAGTAGTAGTAGTGGTGGAGGAGGAGGATACAGGATGAGTAACATCTTTAGCCTAGTGGTAGTAGTAGTAGTAGTAGTAGTAGTAGTAGTAGTAGTAGTAGTAGTAGTAGTAGTAGTAGTAGTAGTGGTGGTGGAGGAGGAGGATACAGGATGAGTAACATCTTTGGTCTGGTAGTAGTAGTAGTGGTGGAGGAGGATACAGGATGAGTAACATCTTTAGCCTAGTAGTAGTAGTAGTAGTAGCAGTAGTAGTAGTAGTGGTGGAGGAGGAGGATACAGGATGAGTAACATCTTTGGTCTGGTAGTAGTAGTAGTGGTAGAGGAGGATACAGGATGAGTAACATCTTTGGCCTAGTAGTAGTAGTAGTAGTAGTAGTAGTGGTGGAAGAGGATACAGGATGAGTAACATCTTTAGCCTAGTAGTAGTAGTAGTAGTAGTAGCAGTGGTGGAGGAGGATACAGGATGAGTAACATCTTTGGTCTGGTAGTAGTAGTAGTAGTAGTAGTAGTAGTGGTAGTAGTAGTGGAAGAGGATGCAGGATGCAGGATGAGTAACATCTTTGGTCTAGTAGTAGTAGTAGTAGTAGTAGTAGTAGTAGTAGTGGAAGAGGATGCAGGATGAGTAACATCTTTGGTCTAGTAGTAGTAGTAGTAGTAGTAGTAGTAGTAGTAGTAGTGGTGGTGGAGGAGGATACAGGATGAGTAAAATATTTAGCCTAGTAGTAGTAGTAGTAGTGGTGGTGGAGGATGCAGGATGAGTAACATCTTTAGCCTAGTAGTAGTAGTAGTAGTAGTGGTGGAGGATGCAGGATGAGTAACATCTTTAGCCTAGTAGTAGTAGTAGTAGTAGTAGTGGTGGTGGAGGAGGATACAGGATGAGTAACATCTTTAGCCTAGTAGTAGTAGTAGTAGTAGTAGTAGTAGTAGTAGTAGTAGTGGAAGAGGATGCAGGATGAGTAACATCTTTGGTCTAGTAGTAGTAGTAGTAGTAGTAGTAGTAGTAGTAGTAGTAGTAGTGGAAGAGGATGCAGGATGAGTAACATCTTTGGTCTAGTAGTAGTAGTAGTAGTAGTAGTAGTAGTAGTGGTGGTGGAGGATGCAGGATGAGTAACATCTTTAGCCTAGTAGTAGTAGTAGTAGTAGTAGTAGTAGTGGTGGAGGATGCAGGATGAGTAACATCTTTAGCCTAGTAGTAGTAGTAGTGGTGGTGGAGGAGGATACAGGATGAGTAACATCTTTAGCCTCTGTTTCTGAAGGACCGGATGTATGAAATTGGAGTACGAGAATCTGTTGTGATGTGAGATGTTTGAATCCTTGTCGTAGTGTTGGTCAAGGATTGTGTTTGCATGACAGCTGTGAGAAAAGCAAAGGTGAAAGGGATCATGTTACTAAATACACTGCCTAGGAGTAGAAAGTTGTATCAATTCAAAGGGGAATCTACACCAATGTAACCGCAGCAACCTACGATAACCCCTCCATTTTAAGCTAAAGAAAGACATAGCCACAGTGTATTGGACCTACTGTGTCTTATTTAAATCACTTTTATGTTGTTTATTACACACAGATATGCTATGAATAACCTGTTGTAGGTTTCAGTTAAAGCTTTATGACAATAGTGGCACACATATTGGTGGAGGCAGGTAGCCTAGTGGTTAGAGTGTTGGACCAGTAACCGAAAGGTTGCTAGATCAAATCCTGTAGCTGACAAGCTAAACATCTGTTGTTCTGCCCCTGAACAAGGAAGTTAACCCACTGTTCCTAGGCTGTCATTGTAAATAAGAATTTGTTCTTAACTGACTTGCCTAGTTAAATAAATTGAATAAGAATGGTTGACTGACATCAAATCACTGAGAAAGGTTACCTCCGGTCACTAAAGAGAATTCTACAAATTCTGTGAAAGGGGACTCACCAAATAAGGGTGCTGCAATATTGAATAATTATACAGTATTCAATTTTTCAAACCTGATAATTATATGGCATTCAATCTTGTGACGCAATGTGTGATTCCTTGTGAAGCAATGTATAGTCAGGAATGCTGTTAAGGGATTTTTTATCATGTTTAGTTGATGTTCTCCTCCTCTTTAACCAACTTGATCCCATACACTTGAATATGCGTACCTAAACAAAAAACGAAATGTAACCTTTTCATCAGCTGCTTAATGTAAACATAACTCAGTCTATTTCCTTGTTGCCTTTTGTGCTTGTGCTATTTTTAGTTGAACAAACATCAGTCTCAGAGAGCGAGTAAGAGAGTATAAATAACATGCTTCAAAAAACACGTCTCGATTACATACCGATCTAAAAGAACACAAACATACACTCTTATGAACACACACACAGTGACGGGAAGAAGTATTTTCCCCCTTTCACTCAGTAACTGGTTGTTCCACCTTTAGCTGCAATGACTGGAATCAGAAGGAATTTTGGCACGCTCGTGGATGCAGAGCTGCTTTAACCCAGTGTGGGTTTTGTGGGTTTTGTGGGTTTTCAAGCATGAACTGGTCGTTCAAACGTAATCCCAATTGAGATGTTGTGGCAGGACTTGAAACGAGAAGTTTATGTTTGAAAACCCACAAATGTCGCTGAGTTAAAGTAGTTCTGCATGCAAGAGTGGGACAAAATTCCTCCACAGTGATGTCAGACTGAGAAACAACTACAGGAAGCTTTTGGTTACGGTAATTGCAGCTAAAGGTGGCACAACCAGTTATTGAGTGTAAGGCGGTAAAGGGGAATTTGGTGTTCTACAAGTATATCTTTTGTTTTGTTATTTGTAAACTGAGGTTCCCTTTGTTTGTTTATTATCTATGCATAGTCACTGTACCTCTACCTACATGTACATATTACCTCCATTACTTCGACTAACCTGTGCCCTCGCACATTGACTCTGTACCGGTACCCCCTGTATATAGCCTCGTTACTGTTATTTTTTTATTTTAGTAAACACTTTCTTAACACTTATTTTTCTTAAAACTACATTTCAGGTTAAGGGCTTGTAAGTACGTTTTTCATTGTAACCTGTTGTATTCGGTACATGTGACAAATAAAAATTTGATTTGATTTTGATTTGATATGATCCACTAATACTAGCAACCCTCAGGAACAACTACACAGACGTGACAGAGAAAAGAAAGGTAAACAGAATGAAATGATGCAAAACGTAGTCTACAAATGGAAGGAAACTAACATTAAAAAGTGACAGTTATGAATGTATTTGTGGAAGTCGAGAAGCAGGTGGTAAGTTTAATATAACAAAGAACATGGAATGATACAATATATGAGTAGCGTTCTGACATGAAACACAAAAACAATACTGCCTGGGGAAGGAACCTAAGGGAGATAAAGGGGGATTAATGAGTGAGGTAATGGAGTCCCTTCCAGTGTGTTCTGGATTTTCAGCTGACCTTGGCTCCGTGGAGTCTGGGCCAGGACCCAAGCTCCTGCGGTGCATCGGGCATCCCCAGCGAGTGAGCTGCACATCATTGGGTGAGTCAGTGAAACTGGAAAGCATTTTTAGAACTATAACTTATAGTTATAACCTCCTCATATTGTAACCTACAGTATGTGTCTCCACACACCTAGGCCATTGATGAATTCAAGACAAGATCATTTTTATTGATCTCAGATTCTCAGGTTGTCAGTGTCAAAGTCAAATTCCGATCATTTGTGCAGTATTATGGCGCTTTCAAGACAACTGGGAACTCAGAAAAAAAAGTAGGTTGAATCATGAGGTCAGTGATCTTCAGGTTGGAAAGTCAGAGCTCTAGAAAGATGCCTGAGTTCCCAACTTGGAATTCCGAGTTGGATGACTGTTTTTTATTTTTTTAAAGTTCCCAGTTGTCTTGAACGCGCTGAAGTCAGAGATTTTTCCAGTCTTCTGTTCCGAGTTACTATTTCTTTTGAACGCGGCATTAAAAAAGAATATGCCCAAGTCTCCAGACATGTAAAATGACAGAATTACGTGAAATGCATTTATAAAACTCCAAACATTTCCCATACCCTAGGCCACAAAATGTTTTTCCCATGTGTGCAACTTCTGTTACTGTCTTTGTTCTACTGCTCTATGTCACTACGCAAATGTGAGGATATGCATGCAATGCTTTATTATAAAGGTGATTTTTTTCCTTCATGCTTTCCGGTACTTTAGAGCTCCCCAGGTCACTACCCTCTTGCACTCATTTTTTGTTCCGGCACCTCCCAATTTACTAATTAAGCACTGCTCCTACGTGAGAATGCTGTTCATTGACTACAGCTCAGCGTTCAACACCATAGTGCCCTCCAAGATCATCACTAAGGAGCCTGGGACTGAACCCCTCCCTCTGCAACTGGATCCTGGACTTCCTGACGGGGCGGCCCCAGGTGTTGAGTCTAGGCAACAACACATCCGCCATGCTGATCCTCGAACACAGGGGCCCCTCAGGGGTCCCCTCCTGTACTCCCTGTTCACCCAGGACTGCGTGGCCAAGCACAACTCCAACACCATCATTAAGTTTGCAGACAACACGAATGAAGATGACACCTCCTATAGAGAGGAGATCAGTGACCTGGTAGTGTGGTGCCAGGACAAAAATCTCCCTCAACGTCAGCAAGACAAAGGAGCTGTGTAACGGTTGTCGTTGGTGGAAGGAGAAGAGGACCAAAGTGCAGCGTGGTACGTATTCATAATCATTTAATAAAGAATGAATACTGAACAAAAACAACAAACCGACAAACGAACAGTTCTGTAAGGTGCAAACAAAAACACTAAACAGAAAATAACTACCCACAACCCATAGTGGGAAAACAGGCTACCTAAGTATGATTCTCAATCAGAGACAACGATCGACACCTGCCTCTGATTGAGAACCATACTAGGCCAAACACATAGAAATATAACGACTAGAACAAAACATAGAAAAACAACATAGAATGCCCACCCCAACTCACGCCCTGACCAAACTAAAATAAAGACATAAAAAAGGAACTAAGGTCAGAACGTGACAAGCTGATCATGGACTACAGGAAAGGGAGGGCTGAGCACAACCCCATTCACATCGACGGGGCTGTATTGGAGTGGGTCGAGAGCATCAATTATAGCTATTCCCATTCTAATACCCAGAAATCTCAGGAGGTTGAGGATATCAGCAAGAACAAAATAACACAACCTAATAGCTGAGGCGGCAGCTTCAAGGTTTGTAGCTGGAAAGTAAATTAGGGCTGATGGGAAACATGTGGAGGTAGTGATCTGACAGGGCTGATGGGAAACACGTGGAGCTAGTGATCTGACAGGGCTGATGGGAAACACGTGGAGCTAGTGATCTGACAGGGCTGATGGGAAACACGTGGAGGTAGTGATCTGACAGGGCTGATGGGTAACACGTGGAGCTAGTGATCTGACAGGGCTGATGGGAAACACGTGGAGGTAGTGATCTGACAGGGCTGATGGGAAACACGTGGAGCTAGTGATCTGACAGGGCTGATGGGAAACACGTGGAGCTAGTGATCTGACAGGGCTGATGGGAAACACGTGGAGGTAGTGATCTGACAGGGCTGATGGGAAACACGTGGAGCTAGTGATTTGACAGGGCTGATGGGAAACACGTGGAGCTAGTGATCTGACAGGGCTGATGGGAAACACGTGGAGCTAGTGATCTGACAGGGCTGATGGGAAACACGTGGAGCTAGTGATCTGACAGGGCTGATGGGAAACACGTGGAGCTAGTGATCTGACAGGGCTGATGGGAAACACGTGGAGGTAGTGATCTGACAGGGCTGATGGGAAACATGTGGAGCTAGTGATCTGACAGGGCTGATGGGAAACACGTGGAGCTAGTGATCTGACAGGGCTGATGGGAAACACGTGGAGCTAGTGATCTGACAGGGCTGATGGGAAACACGTGGAGGTAGTGATCTGACAGGGCTGATGGGAAACACGTGGAGCTAGTGATTTGACAGGGCTGATGGGAAACATGTGGAGCTAGTGATCTGACAGGGCTGATGGGAAACACGTGGAGCTAGTGATCTGACAGGGCTGATGGGAAACACGTGGAGCTAGTGATCTGACAGGGCTGATGGGAAACACGTGGAGGTAGTGATCTGACAGGGCTGATGGGAAACACGTGGAGCTAGTGATCTGACAGGGCTGATGGGAAACACGTGGAGCTAGTGATCTGACAGGGCTGATGGGAAACACGTGGAGGTAGTGATCTGACAGGGCTGATGGGAAACATGTGGAGGTAGTGATCTGACAGGGCTGATGGGAAACACGTGGAGCTAGTGATCTGACAGGGCTGATGGGAAACATGTGGAGCTAGTGATCTGACAGGGCTGATGGGAAACACGTGGAGGTAGTGATCTGACAGGGCTGATGAGAAACATGTGGAGCTAGTGATCTGACAGGGTTGATGGGAAACATGTGGAGCTAGTGATCTGACAGGGCTGATGGGAAACATGTGGAGCTAGTGATCTGACAGGGCTGATGGGAAACATGTGGAGGTAGTGATCTGACAGGGCTGATGGGAAACACGTGGAGGTAGTGATCTGACAGGGCTGATGGGAAACACGTGGAGCTAGTGATTTGACAGGGCTGATGGGAAACATGTGGAGGTAGTGATCTGACAGGGCTGATGGGAAACATGTGGAGCTAGTGATCTGAAAATCAGAGGGTTGCTGGCATCAATATAAGATGAGAGAATGAGGAATTGGCGTGCTCCAGGTTCAAAAGGCATATAGAACCTCAGCTGGTACACATCGTGTTCCAAACTCTAGTCCCTGGAACCTCAGCTGGTACACATCGTGTTCCAAACTCTATTCCCTGGAACCTCAGCTGGTACACATCGTGTTCCAAACTCTATTCCCTGGAACATCAGCTGGTACACATCGTGTCCCAAACTCTATTCCCTGGAACCTCAGCTGGTACACATCGTGTTCCAAACTTTATTCCCTGGAACCTCAGCTGGTACACATCGTGTTCCAAACTCTATTCCCTGGAACCTCAGCTGGTACACATCGTGTCCTAAACTCTATTCCCTGGAACCTCAGCTGGTACACATTGTGTCCCACCACAAGTGTTTGGCTACAGGAGACTTTTCATCACCTGTTCTAATGTTGCTCTGTTATAAAAACTTCCAATTCTCTCTTTGACTTGCAAAATCCCAGTCGTTGAATTCATTGATGTGTTTTTAGGGACTATCATATCCAACAATTGGGGTGTAAGGAATCCTTATCTTGTTGTCTGTGTGATAAACGTTGATGACAGTGTATGAGCTTTGTTTGACTAAGAGATATTAACTGTAACTACCAATGTGTTTTTTTTGCCAAATTGACTGATGTATTTATAGTCATGTTTGCTCCACTTTCTGCTGTATCAGTCACATTTGTGTGGGCAGGAGCAGTGACAGGGGTAGGGTTTGATGTTGTGTAATGTGACCCAGGGATACAAAATGTCGGGAAAGTTGCACTGCCAACCACACGGCTCAGTGTTGTCATTCTACCACCCACTGTCAAAGTGGCTTGTCTGCCTGTGTATTGTCTGAGGCATTGACACCTTTGTTTTTTTTCCAGGCTAAAGGCTTTAGCATATTTTCGTCAGAACTGGGTGCGGGAACCCTAGTTATTGTGGATTTATGGGCATCTGTAGTTGCCACTGCACAAATCAATCTCTGACTTGGGTGGAGATTGATGCTGCCCATAAGATATTGGGAAAGTGGGGTTATGAGAGCATCTGGTAGTGGTGGTAGAGGAGGATACAGGATGAGTAACGTCTTTGGCCTAGTAGTAGTAGTAGTAGTAGTAGTAGTAGTAGTAGTAGTGGTGGAAGAGGATACAGCTCACTGCCTTCCTGAAGACAAACAATGTATACGAAATGCTTCAGTCTGGTTTTAGACCCCATCATAGCACTGAGACTGCACTTGTGAAGGTGGTAAATGACCTTTTAATGGCGTCAGACCGAGGCTCTGCATCTGTCCTCGTGCTACTAGACCTTAGTGCTGCCTTTGACACCATCGATCACCACATTCTTTTGGAGAGACTGGAAACCCAAATTGGTCTACACGGACAAGTTCTGGCCTGGTTTAGATCTTACCTGTCGGAAAGATATCAGTTTGTCTCTGTGAATGGTTTGTCCTCTGACAAATCAACTGTACATTTCGGTGTTCCTCAAGGTTCCGTTTTAGGACCACTATTGTTTTCACTATATATTTTACCTCTTGGGGATGTTATTCGAAAACATAATGTTAACTTTCACTGCTATGCGGATGACACACAGCTGTACATTTCAATGAAACATGGTGAAGCCCCAAAATTGCCCTCGCTAGAAGCCTGTGTTTCAGACATAAGGAAGTGGATGGCTGAAAACGTTCTACTTTTAAACTCGGACAAAACAGAGATGCTTGTTCTAGGTCCCAAGAAACAAAGAGATCTTCTGTTAAATCTGACAATTAATCTTGATGGTTGTAAAGTCGTCTCAAATAAAACTGTGAAGGACCTCGGCGTTACTCTTGACCCTGATCTCTCTTTTGACGAACATATCAAGACTGTTTCAAGGACAGCTTTTTTCCATCTACGTAACATTGCAAAAATCAGAAATTTTCTGTCCAAAAATGATGCAGAAAAATGTATCCATGCATTTGTTACTTCTAGGTTAGACTACTGCAATGCTCTACTTTCCGGCTACCCGGATAAAGCACTAAATAAACTTCAGTTAGTGCTAAATACGGCTGCTAGAATCCTGACTAGAACCAAGAAATTTGATCATATTACTCCAGTGCTAGCTTCCCTACACTGGCTTCCTGTTAAGGCAAGGGCTGATTTCAAGGTTTTACTGTTAACCTATAAAGCGTTACATGGGCTTGCTCCTACCTATCTTTCCGAGTTGGTCCTGCCGTACATACCTATACGTACGCTACGGTCACAAGACGCAGGCCTCCTAATTGTCCCTAGAATTTCTAAGCAAACAGCGGGAGGCAGGGCTTTCTCCTATAGATCTCCATTTTTATGGAACGGTCTGCCTACCCATGTGAGAGACGCAGACTCGGTCTCAACCTTTAAGTCTTTACTGAAGACTTATCTCTTCAGTAGGTCATATGATTGAGTGTAGTCTGGCCCAGGAGTGTGAAGGTGAACGGAAAGGCTCTGGAGCAACGAATCGCCCTTGCTGTCTCTGCCTGGCCGGTTCCCCTCTCTCCACTGGGATTCTCTGCCTCTAACCCTATTACAGGGGCTGAGTCACTGGCTTACTGGTGCTCTTTCATGCCGTCCCTAGGAGGGGTGCGTCACTTGAGTGGGTTGAGTTACTGACGTGATCTTCCTGTCTGGGTTGGCGCCCCCCCTTGGTTTGTGCTGTGGTGGAGATCTTTGTGGGCTATACTCGGCCTTGTCTCAGGATTGTAAGTTGGTGGTTGAAGATATCCCTCTAGTGGTGCGGGGGCTGTGCTTTGGCAAAGTGGGTGGGGTTATATCCTTCCTGTTTGGCCCTGTCCGGGGGTATCTTTCGGATGGGGCCACAGTGTCTCCTGACCGCTCCTGTCTCAGCCTCCAGTATTTATGCTGCAGTAGTTTATGTGTCGGGGGGCTAGGGTCAGTTGGTTATACCTGGAGTACTTCTCCTGTCTTATCCAGTGTCCTGTGTGAATTTAAGTATGCTCTCTCTAATTCTCTCGTTCTCTCTTTCTTTCTCTCTCTCTGAGAACCTGAGCCCTAGGACCATACGTCACGGCAAACCGGGCATGATGACTCCTTGCTGTCCCCAGTCCACCTGGCCTTGCTGCTATTCCAGTTTCAACTGTTCTGCCTGCGGTTACGGAACCCCTACCTGTCCCAGACCTGCTGTTTTCAACTCTTAATGATTGGCTATGAAAAGCCAACTGACATTTATTCCTGATTATTATTTGACCATGCTTGTCATTCATGAACATTTTGAAAATCTTGGCTCTCTCTAATTTTCTCCTTCTCTCTTTCTTTCTCTCTCTCGGAGGACCTGAGCCCTAGGACCATACGTCAGGACTACCGGGCATGATGACTCCTTGCTGTCCCCAGTCCACCTGGCCTTACTGCTATTCCAGTTTCAACTGTTCTGCCTGCGGTTATGGAACCGCCACCTGTCCCAGACCTGCTGTTTTCAACTCTTAATGATCGGCTATGAAAAGCCAACTGAAAATTATTCATGATTATTATTTGACCATGCTTGTCACTTATGAACATTTTGAACATCTTGGCATAGTTCTGTTATAATCTCCACCCGGCACAGCCAGAAGAGGACTGGCCACCCCTCATAGCCTGGTTCCTCTCTAGGTTTCTTCCTAGGTTTTGGCCTTTCTAGGGAGTGTTTCCTAGCCACTGTGCTTCTACACCTGCATTGCTTGCTGTTTGGGGTTTTAGGCTGGGTTTCTGTACAGCACTTCGAGATATTAAGCTGATGTACGAAGGGCTATATAAAATAAACTTGATTGATTGATTGATTGAGGATGAGTAACAACTTTAGCCTAGTAGTAGTAGTAGTAGTAGTAGTAGTGGTGGAAGAGGATACAGGATGAGTAACATCTTTAGCCTAGTAGTAGTAGTAGTAGTAGTAGTAGTAGTAGTAGTAGTAGTAGTAGTAGTAGTAGTAGTAGTAGTAGCAGTAGTAGTAGCAGTGGTGGAAGAAGATACAGGATGAGTAACATCTTTAGCCTAGTAGTAGTAGTAGTAGTAGTAGTAGTAGTAGTAGTAGTAGCAGTGGTGGAAGAGGATACAAGATGAGTAACATCTTTAGCCTAGTAGTAGTAGTAGTAGTAGTAGTAGTGGTGGAGGAGGATGCAGGATGAGTAACATATTTAGCCTAGTAGTAGTAGTAGTAGTAGTAGTAGTAGTAGTAGTAGTGGTGGAGGATGCAGGATGAGTAACATCTTTAGCCTAGTAGTAGTAGTAGTAGTAGTGGTGGTGGTGGAGGATGCAGGATGAGTAACATCTTTGGTCTGGTAGTAGTAGTAGTGGAGGAGGATGCAGGATGAGTAACATCTTTAGCCTAGTAGTAGTAGTAGTAGTAGTAGTAGTAGTAGTAGTAGTAGTAGTAGTAGTAGTAGTAGTGGTGGAGGAGGAGGATACAGGATGAGTAACATCTTTAGCCTAGTGGTAGTAGTAGTAGTAGTAGTAGTAGTAGTAGTAGTAGTAGTAGTAGTAGTAGTAGTAGTAGTAGTAGTAGTAGTAGTAGTAGTGGTGGAGGAGGAGGATACAGGATGAGTAACATCTTTAGCCTAGTGGTAGTAGTAGTAGTAGTAGTAGTAGTAGTAGTAGTAGTAGTAGTAGTAGTAGTAGTAGTAGTAGTAGTAGTAGTAGTGGTGGTGGTGGAGGAGGAGGATACAGGATGAGTAACATCTTTGGTCTGGTAGTAGTAGTAGTAGTGGTGGAGGAGGATACAGGATGAGTAACATCTTTAGCCTAGTAGTAGTAGTAGTAGTAGCAGTAGTAGTAGTAGTGGTGGAGGAGGAGGATACAGGATGAGTAACATCTTTGGTCTGGTAGTAGTAGTAGTGGTAGAGGAGGATACAGGATGAGTAACATCTTTGGCCTAGTAGTAGTAGTAGTAGTAGTAGTAGTGGTGGAAGAGGATACAGGATGAGTAACATCTTTAGCCTAGTAGTAGTAGTAGTAGTAGTAGCAGTGGTGGAGGAGGATACAGGATGAGTAACATCTTTGGTCTGGTAGTAGTAGTAGTAGTAGTAGTAGTAGTGGTAGTAGTAGTGGAAGAGGATGCAGGATGCAGGATGAGTAACATCTTTGGTCTAGTAGTAGTAGTAGTAGTAGTAGTAGTAGTAGTAGTAGTAGTAGTGGAAGAGGATGCAGGATGAGTAACATCTTTGGTCTAGTAGTAGTAGTAGTAGTAGTAGTAGTAGTAGTGGTGGTGGAGGATGCAGGATGAGTAACATCTTTAGCCTAGTAGTAGTAGTAGTAGTAGTGGTGGTGGAGGAGGATACAGGATGAGTAAAATATTTAGCCTAGTAGTAGTAGTAGTAGTGGTGGTGGAGGATGCAGGATGAGTAACATCTTTAGCCTAGTAGTAGTAGTAGTAGTAGTGGTGGAGGATGCAGGATGAGTAACATCTTTAGCCTAGTAGTAGTAGTAGTAGTGGTGGTGGAGGAGGATACAGGATGAGTAACATCTTTAGCCTAGTAGTAGTAGTAGTAAGAGTAGTAGTAGTAGTGGAAGAGGATGCAGGATGAGTAACATCTTTGGTCTAGTAGTAGTAGTAGTAGTAGTAGTAGTAGTAGTAGTAGTAGTGGAAGAGGATGCAGGATGAGTAACATCTTTGGTCTAGTAGTAGTAGTAGTAGTAGTAGTAGTAGTAGTAGTGGTGGTGGAGGATGCAGGATGAGTAACATCTTTAGCCTAGTAGTAGTAGTAGTAGTAGTGGGTTTCTGTACAGCACTTCGAGATATTAAGCTGATGTACGAAGGGCTATATAAAATAAACTTGATTGATTGATTGATTGATTGAGGATGAGTAACAACTTTAGCCTAGTAGTAGTAGTAGTAGTAGTAGTAGTAGTGGTGGAAGAGGATACAAGATGAGTAACATCTTTAGCCTAGTAGTAGTAGTAGTAGTAGTAGTAGTAGTAGTAGTAGTGGTGGAGGAGGATGCAGGATGAGTAACATCTTTAGCCTAGTAGTAGTAGTAGTAGTAGTGGTGGAGGAGGATGCAGGATGAGTAACATCTTTAGCCTAGTAGTAGTAGTAGTAGTAGTGGTGGAGGATGCAGGATGAGTAACATCTTTAGCCTAGTAGTAGTAGTAGTAGTAGTGGTGGTGGTGGAGGATGCAGGATGAGTAACATCTTTGGTCTGGTAGTAGTAGTAGTGGAGGAGGATGCAGGATGAGTAACATCTTTAGCCTAGTAGTAGTAGTAGTAGTAGTAGTAGTAGTAGTAGTAGTAGTAGTAGCAGTGGTGGAAGAGGATACAAGATGAGTAACATCTTTAGCCTAGTAGTAGTAGTAGTAGTAGTAGTAGTAGTGGTGGAGGAGGATGCAGGATGAGTAACATCTTTAGCCTAGTAGTAGTAGTAGTAGTAGTAGTAGTAGTAGTAGTAGTAGTGGTGGAGGATGCAGGATGAGTAACATCTTTAGCCTAGTAGTAGTAGTAGTAGTAGTGGTGGTGGTGGAGGATGCAGGATGAGTAACATCTTTGGTCTGGTAGTAGTAGTAGTGGAGGAGGATGCAGGATGAGTAACATCTTTAGCCTAGTAGTAGTAGTAGTAGTAGTAGTAGTAGTAGTAGTGGAGGAGGAGGAGGATACAGGATGAGTAACATCTTTAGCCTAGTGGTAGTAGTAGTAGTAGTAGTAGTAGTAGTAGTAGTAGTAGTAGTAGTAGTAGTAGTAGTAGTAGTAGTAGTAGTAGTGGTGGAGGAGGAGGATACAGGATGAGTAACATCTTTAGCCTAGTGGTAGTAGTAGTAGTAGTAGTAGTAGTAGTAGTAGTAGTAGTAGTAGTAGTAGTAGTAGTAGTAGTAGTGGTGGTGGAGGAGGAGGATACAGGATGAGTAACATCTTTGGTCTGGTAGTAGTAGTAGTAGTAGTAGTAGTAGTAGTAGTAGTAGTAGTAGTAGTAGTAGTAGTAGTGGTGGTAGTAGTAGTAGTTGATGTAGTAGTAGTAGTAGTAGTAGTAGTAGTAGTAGTAGTAGTAGTGGTGGAGGAGGAGGATACAGGATGAGTAACATCTTTAGCCTAGTGGTAGTAGTAGTAGTAGTAGTAGTAGTAGTAGTAGTAGTAGTAGTAGTAGTAGTAGTAGTAGTAGTGGTGGTGGAGGAGGAGGATACAGGATGAGTAACATCTTTGGTCTGGTAGTAGTAGTAGTGGTGGAGGAGGATACAGGATGAGTAACATCTTTAGCCTAGTAGTAGTAGTAGTAGTAGCAGTAGTAGTAGTAGTGGTGGAGGAGGAGGATACAGGATGAGTAACATCTTTGGTCTGGTAGTAGTAGTAGTGGTAGAGGAGGATACAGGATGAGTAACATCTTTGGCCTAGTAGTAGTAGTAGTAGTAGTAGTAGTGGTGGAAGAGGATACAGGATGAGTAACATCTTTAGCCTAGTAGTAGTAGTAGTAGTAGTAGCAGTGGTGGAGGAGGATACAGGATGAGTAACATCTTTGGTCTGGTAGTAGTAGTAGTAGTAGTAGTAGTAGTGGTAGTAGTAGTGGAAGAGGATGCAGGATGCAGGATGAGTAACATCTTTGGTCTAGTAGTAGTAGTAGTAGTAGTAGTAGTAGTAGTAGTGGAAGAGGATGCAGGATGAGTAACATCTTTGGTCTAGTAGTAGTAGTAGTAGTAGTAGTAGTAGTAGTAGTAGTGGTGGTGGAGGAGGATACAGGATGAGTAAAATATTTAGCCTAGTAGTAGTAGTAGTAGTGGTGGTGGAGGATGCAGGATGAGTAACATCTTTAGCCTAGTAGTAGTAGTAGTAGTAGTGGTGGAGGATGCAGGATGAGTAACATCTTTAGCCTAGTAGTAGTAGTAGTAGTAGTAGTGGTGGTGGAGGAGGATACAGGATGAGTAACATCTTTAGCCTAGTAGTAGTAGTAGTAGTAGTAGTAGTAGTAGTAGTAGTAGTGGAAGAGGATGCAGGATGAGTAACATCTTTGGTCTAGTAGTAGTAGTAGTAGTAGTAGTAGTAGTAGTAGTAGTAGTAGTGGAAGAGGATGCAGGATGAGTAACATCTTTGGTCTAGTAGTAGTAGTAGTAGTAGTAGTAGTAGTAGTGGTGGTGGAGGATGCAGGATGAGTAACATCTTTAGCCTAGTAGTAGTAGTAGTAGTAGTAGTAGTAGTGGTGGAGGATGCAGGATGAGTAACATCTTTAGCCTAGTAGTAGTAGTAGTGGTGGTGGAGGAGGATACAGGATGAGTAACATCTTTAGCCTCTGTTTCTGAAGGACCGGATGTATGAAATTGGAGTACGAGAATCTGTTGTGATGTGAGATGTTTGAATCCTTGTCGTAGTGTTGGTCAAGGATTGTGTTTGCATGACAGCTGTGAGAAAAGCAAAGGTGAAAGGGATCATGTTACTAAATACACTGCCTAGGAGTAGAAAGTTGTATCAATTCAAAGGGGAATCTACACCAATGTAACCGCAGCAACCTACGATAACCCCTCCATTTTAAGCTAAAGAAAGACATAGCCACAGTGTATTGGACCTACTGTGTCTTATTTAAATCACTTTTATGTTGTTTATTACACACAGATATGCTATGAATAACCTGTTGTAGGTTTCAGTTAAAGCTTTATGACAATAGTGGCACACATATTGGTGGAGGCAGGTAGCCAAGTGGTTAGAGTGTTGGACCAGTAACCGAAAGGTTGCTAGATCAAATCCTGTAGCTGACAAGCTAAACATCTGTTGTTCTGCCCCTGAACAAGGAAGTTAACCCACTGTTCCTAGGCTGTCATTGTAAATAAGAATTTGTTCTTAACTGACTTGCCTAGTTAAATAAATTTAATAAGAATGGTTGACTGACATCAAATCACTGAGAAAGGTTACCTCCGGTCACTAAAGAGAATTCTACAAATTCTGTGAAAGGGGACTCACCAAATAAGGGTGCTGCAATATTGAATAATTATACAGTATTCAATTTTTCAAACCTGATAATTATATGGCATTCAATCTTGTGACGCAATGTGTGATTCCTTGTGAAGCAATGTATAGTCAGGAATGCTGTTAAGGGATTTTTTATCATGTTTAGTTGATGTTCTCCTCCTCTTTAACCAACTTGATCCCATACACTTGAATATGCGTACCTAAACAAAAAACGAAATGTAACCTTTTCATCAGCTGCTTAATGTAAACATAACTCAGTCTATTTCCTTGTTGCCTTTTGTGCTTGTGCTATTTTTAGTTGAACAAACATCAGTCTCAGAGAGCGAGTAAGAGAGTATAAATAACATGCTTCAAAAAACACGTCTCGATTACATACCGATCTAAAAGAACACAAACATACACTCTTATGAACACACACACAGTGACGGGAAGAAGTATTTTCCCCCTTTCACTCAGTAACTGGTTGTTCCACCTTTAGCTGCAATGACTGGAATCAGAAGGAATTTTGGCACGCTCGTGGATGCAGAGCTGCTTTAACCCAGTGTGGGTTTTGTGGGTTTTGTGGGTTTTCAAGCATGAACTGGTCGTTCAAACGTAATCCCAATTGAGATGTTGTGGCAGGACTTGAAACGAGAAGTTTATGTTTGAAAACCCACAAATGTCGCTGAGTTAAAGTAGTTCTGCATGCAAGAGTGGGACAAAATTCCTCCACAGTGATGTCAGACTGAGAAACAACTACAGGAAGCTTTTGGTTACGGTAATTGCAGCTAAAGGTGGCACAACCAGTTATTGAGTGTAAGGCGGTAAAGGGGAATTTGGTGTTCTACAAGTATATCTTTTGTTTTGTTATTTGTAAACTGAGGTTCCCTTTGTTTGTTTATTATCTATGCATAGTCACTGTACCTCTACCTACATGTACATATTACCTCCATTACTTCGACTAACCTGTGCCCTCGCACATTGACTCTGTACCGGTACCCCCTGTATATAGCCTCGTTACTGTTATTTTTTTATTTTAGTAAACACTTTCTTAACACTTATTTTTCTTAAAACTACATTTCAGGTTAAGGGCTTGTAAGTACGTTTTTCATTGTAACCTGTTGTATTCGGTACATGTGACAAATAAAAATTTGATTTGATTTTGATTTGATATGATCCACTAATACTAGCAACCCTCAGGAACAACTACACAGACGTGACAGAGAAAAGAAAGGTAAACAGAATGAAATGATGCAAAACGTAGTCTACAAATGGAAGGAAACTAACATTAAAAAGTGACAGTTATGAATGTATTTGTGGAAGTCGAGAAGCAGGTGGTAAGTTTAATATAACAAAGAACATGGAATGATACAATATATGAGTAGCGTTCTGACATGAAACACAAAAACAATACTGCCTGGGGAAGGAACCTAAGGGAGATAAAGGGGGATTAATGAGTGAGGTAATGGAGTCCCTTCCAGTGTGTTCTGGATTTTCAGCTGACCTTGGCTCCGTGGAGTCTGGGCCAGGACCCAAGCTCCTGCGGTGCATCGGGCATCCCCAGCGAGTGAGCTGCACATCATTGGGTGAGTCAGTGAAACTGGAAAGCATTTTTAGAACTATAACTTATAGTTATAACCTCCTCATATTGTAACCTACAGTATGTGTCTCCACACACCTAGGCCATTGATGAATTCAAGACAAGATCATTTTTATTGATCTCAGATTCTCAGGTTGTCAGTGTCAAAGTCAAATTCCGATCATTTGTGCAGTATTATGGCGCTTTCAAGACAACTGGGAACTCAGAAAAAAAAGTAGGTTGAATCATGAGGTCAGTGATCTTCAGGTTGGAAAGTCAGAGCTCTAGAAAGATGCCTGAGTTCCCAACTTGGAATTCCGAGTTGGATGACTGTTTTTTATTTTTTTAAAGTTCCCAGTTGTCTTGAACGCGCTGAAGTCAGAGATTTTTCCAGTCTTCTGTTCCGAGTTACTATTTCTTTTGAACGCGGCATTAAAAAAGAATATGCCCAAGTCTCCAGACATGTAAAATGACAGAATTACGTGAAATGCATTTATAAAACTCCAAACATTTCCCATACCCTAGGCCACAAAATGTTTTTCCCATGTGTGCAACTTCTGTTACTGTCTTTGTTCTACTGCTCTATGTCACTACGCAAATGTGAGGATATGCATGCAATGCTTTATTATAAAGGTGATTTTTTTCCTTCATGCTTTCCGGTACTTTAGAGCTCCCCAGGTCACTACCCTCTTGCACTCATTTTTTGTTCCGGCACCTCCCAATTTACTAATTAAGCACTGCTCCTACGTGAGAATGCTGTTCATTGACTACAGCTCAGCGTTCAACACCATAGTGCCCTCCAAGATCATCACTAAGGAGCCTGGGACTGAACCCCTCCCTCTGCAACTGGATCCTGGACTTCCTGACGGGGCGGCCCCAGGTGTTGAGTCTAGGCAACAACACATCCGCCATGCTGATCCTCGAACACAGGGGCCCCTCAGGGGTCCCCTCCTGTACTCCCTGTTCACCCAGGACTGCGTGGCCAAGCACAACTCCAACACCATCATTAAGTTTGCAGACAACACGAATGAAGATGACACCTCCTATAGAGAGGAGATCAGTGACCTGGTAGTGTGGTGCCAGGACAAAAATCTCCCTCAACGTCAGCAAGACAAAGGAGCTGTGTAACGGTTGTCGTTGGTGGAAGGAGAAGAGGACCAAAGTGCAGCGTGGTACGTATTCATAATCATTTAATAAAGAATGAATACTGAACAAAAACAACAAACCGACAAACGAACAGTTCTGTAAGGTGCAAACAAAAACACTAAACAGAAAATAACTACCCACAACCCATAGTGGGAAAACAGGCTACCTAAGTATGATTCTCAATCAGAGACAACGATCGACACCTGCCTCTGATTGAGAACCATACTAGGCCAAACACATAGAAATATAACGACTAGAACAAAACATAGAAAAACAACATAGAATGCCCACCCCAACTCACGCCCTGACCAAACTAAAATAAAGACATAAAAAAGGAACTAAGGTCAGAACGTGACAAGCTGATCATGGACTACAGGAAAGGGAGGGCTGAGCACAACCCCATTCACATCGACGGGGCTGTATTGGAGTGGGTCGAGAGCATCAATTATAGCTATTCCCATTCTAATACCCAGAAATCTCAGGAGGTTGAGGATATCAGCAAGAACAAAATAACACAACCTAATAGCTGAGGCGGCAGCTTCAAGGTTTGTAGCTGGAAAGTAAATTAGGGCTGATGGGAAACATGTGGAGGTAGTGATCTGACAGGGCTGATGGGAAACACGTGGAGCTAGTGATCTGACAGGGCTGATGGGAAACACGTGGAGCTAGTGATCTGACAGGGCTGATGGGAAACACGTGGAGGTAGTGATCTGACAGGGCTGATGGGTAACACGTGGAGCTAGTGATCTGACAGGGCTGATGGGAAACACGTGGAGGTAGTGATCTGACAGGGCTGATGGGAAACACGTGGAGCTAGTGATCTGACAGGGCTGATGGGAAACACGTGGAGCTAGTGATCTGACAGGGCTGATGGGAAACACGTGGAGGTAGTGATCTGACAGGGCTGATGGGAAACACGTGGAGCTAGTGATTTGACAGGGCTGATGGGAAACACGTGGAGCTAGTGATCTGACAGGGCTGATGGGAAACACGTGGAGCTAGTGATCTGACAGGGCTGATGGGAAACACGTGGAGCTAGTGATCTGACAGGGCTGATGGGAAACACGTGGAGCTAGTGATCTGACAGGGCTGATGGGAAACACGTGGAGGTAGTGATCTGACAGGGCTGATGGGAAACATGTGGAGCTAGTGATCTGACAGGGCTGATGGGAAACACGTGGAGCTAGTGATCTGACAGGGCTGATGGGAAACACGTGGAGCTAGTGATCTGACAGGGCTGATGGGAAACACGTGGAGGTAGTGATCTGACAGGGCTGATGGGAAACACGTGGAGCTAGTGATTTGACAGGGCTGATGGGAAACATGTGGAGCTAGTGATCTGACAGGGCTGATGGGAAACACGTGGAGCTAGTGATCTGACAGGGCTGATGGGAAACACGTGGAGCTAGTGATCTGACAGGGCTGATGGGAAACACGTGGAGGTAGTGATCTGACAGGGCTGATGGGAAACACGTGGAGCTAGTGATCTGACAGGGCTGATGGGAAACACGTGGAGCTAGTGATCTGACAGGGCTGATGGGAAACACGTGGAGGTAGTGATCTGACAGGGCTGATGGGAAACATGTGGAGGTAGTGATCTGACAGGGCTGATGGGAAACACGTGGAGCTAGTGATCTGACAGGGCTGATGGGAAACATGTGGAGCTAGTGATCTGACAGGGCTGATGGGAAACACGTGGAGGTAGTGATCTGACAGGGCTGATGAGAAACATGTGGAGCTAGTGATCTGACAGGGTTGATGGGAAACATGTGGAGCTAGTGATCTGACAGGGCTGATGGGAAACATGTGGAGCTAGTGATCTGACAGGGCTGATGGGAAACATGTGGAGGTAGTGATCTGACAGGGCTGATGGGAAACACGTGGAGGTAGTGATCTGACAGGGCTGATGGGAAACACGTGGAGCTAGTGATTTGACAGGGCTGATGGGAAACATGTGGAGGTAGTGATCTGACAGGGCTGATGGGAAACATGTGGAGCTAGTGATCTGAAAATCAGAGGGTTGCTGGCATCAATATAAGATGAGAGAATGAGGAATTGGCGTGCTCCAGGTTCAAAAGGCATATAGAACCTCAGCTGGTACACATCGTGTTCCAAACTCTAGTCCCTGGAACCTCAGCTGGTACACATCGTGTTCCAAACTCTATTCCCTGGAACCTCAGCTGGTACACATCGTGTTCCAAACTCTATTCCCTGGAACATCAGCTGGTACACATCGTGTCCCAAACTCTATTCCCTGGAACCTCAGCTGGTACACATCGTGTTCCAAACTTTATTCCCTGGAACCTCAGCTGGTACACATCGTGTTCCAAACTCTATTCCCTGGAACCTCAGCTGGTACACATCGTGTCCTAAACTCTATTCCCTGGAACCTCAGCTGGTACACATTGTGTCCCACCACAAGTGTTTGGCTACAGGAGACTTTTCATCACCTGTTCTAATGTTGCTCTGTTATAAAAACTTCCAATTCTCTCTTTGACTTGCCGATATAACAGTAGCCACACAGACACTTCAGTAAAATACTTCATATTCTACCCCTGACATACTTTGCCTGTATGAGGATGAAGAAAGAAATCCACCTTAACCATTGCATTACAGTTGACATAAATATGACAGGTAAAATTGCCTGAGTGGAGGGTAAATAGGAAACCCTGAGGGGGTACATATTCATCTGCTTTCCAAGGATGATCTACATCCCTTGAGCAAGGCACTTAACCCCCATACTCCTCTAAGGGAGCCACTATGCGTCTGACCCTGTGGTGCTTTCTGCATGTCATGTTGGTGCGGGGTGCGTCTGGTTGGGTATTTGTGACCTCAGAAATAATCATATCTGTGCAAATGGATAAAGATCTAGCTTAGTGACTTCTGCATTCTTTGACTAAAAGAAGTGTCCCAGCATATACTCATGTATCTTAATTTGTTTGTTAGAGATATGGCCAACAACCGCTGGCCGACCTGCCCTTGGTCACACCCCCCCCAACCCCCCCCCCAGCTGATTGATCTGGGAAGCCAGCTCCCGGCGGCACATCCTCAACATCTCAACCCCACCTGAGAGAAAGGAGCGTGACGATGGCTAGTTTGAGTGCAGCCGATGGGAGTTGAACCACCGCTGAAGAGTCCGGAGACGGAGCAGGCCAAGGGGAATCAGCAACAAGGCCGCAGTCAGCAAGCCCAACAGGCGTTGACACCCGCCACTGCCGAAAGTGGTCAAGGCAAGACAAGATCGCCTGAACCCTTCTGGTGGGCAGGAAGGTGTGCTCTCATGAGGACTGAGTCTAGTTCGGCTACCCTCTGGGTGGGCATCACATGACTCTTCTTGTTGTTTACAGTAATGCCCAGTCCGTCGATGTGTAGCCAATTGTCCAGGTAATTGAGGATCAACAATCCTTGGGACGTGAGAGGTGCCAGGACAGCGTCCATGCACTTTATGAAAGTGCGGGGTGCCAAGGAGAGGCCGAAGGGAAAAACCATGAATTTCAAAGCCGTCCCTTCAAAAGCAAATCGGAGGTACTGCAAATGAGCTGGGTGAACAGGAACATGGAAGTACGCATCCCTCAGACACAGCGGCACAAACCACTGGTCCATGGACACCGCCTGCAACCCGCGACCACTGGTCCATGGACACAGCCTGCAACCCGCGACCACTGGTCCATGGACACAGCCTGCAACCCGCGACCACTGGTCCATGGACACAGCCTGCAACCCGCGACCACTGGTCCATGGACACCGCCTGCAACCCGCGACCACTGGTCCATGGACACAGCCTGCAACCCGCGGGCTGGGGACAGAATGTGGAACCTCACTACCTTCAAGTACCCATTGAGGTTGCAGAGGTCCAGAATCGGTCAAAACCCTTCGTCTCTTTTTGGGACCACACAATAAGTGAGTAGAACCCACCTAGCTGTTCTGATGTCTCGATCCTGCGGATAGCCCCCTTGTCCAGGAGTGAGGAGATCTCCAACCACAGGGTTTTCTTCAGGGGGTCGGCCTCCGTGGTGACACAAAGGCCCCTGAAGGACGGTGGCCGACACCGGAATTGGATTCAGTACCCCTCGAGGACTGTGGACAACACCCAGGGGGACTCCACACCCTCCTCCCACTTCGCCCTTTGAGAAGCGGCCGGGGAATGGGTCCTGCCGGGGCCCACCTCTCCTCTGGCGCCCCAAGCGCCTGGGTCTCCCAGGTACGTCCCTATGGCGGTGATGGTTGACACCATCACACCTGTCACAAAGGGAAGCCATAAGCTCAGCCAAGCCAACAAGGCCACGGAGCAGGGGTTCGATGCCCTGGGAGAGCTTAAGTCGTGACCCGCTTAGAGGAATAAGAACCAGGTGAGGGATAAATGACTCAGTAACTCTGCAAAAACCGGGGAAGACCCGAGTGGAAAAACAGGCAGACAAAAAAAACAGCAACCAGGTTATGGATTTGATTTATGTTTTTATTAATTTACTGCAATATATTACTTTTAATATCTAAGCAGTAAAAACAGCACCATATGATGGAGTAACTCTGTTAAGGAACTCCAAAGTTAATGTCTCAACGTAGTGGAAGCCCACTCTCTGCAGGGGAAGGAACAAGAAAAAACCCTTCAGGATAATTAGCAGAGAACCCGTGCCTACAGTTTGTGGCAGCAAGAGCCACAATACGAATGGATGCACACGGAGTTGTAGCGTAACGCTAACGGAACTCAAGTACGACAAACCACGGGCGGAAGATACAGATCAACCACGCACAGCGAGTGGAGCACTCAAGAGGAGGGGCGGCCATGTTGTAGCCAGCTGCTCCAGGCTGCAAACAGCCAGTGAGTATACTTTCACGCAAGATATTACACTTACCAGTGACTTACCAAGCTAACTTCAGAAAGTTTGTACCTCAAACACAATACGGACTGACGTCAGCCGACAAAATTAAGTAGAAAGTGTGTCGTGGCCATGGGGTCTATATATTGCTAAACTAACTCACTAACTCAGAGAGGCTGCTGCCTACATTGAGACCCAATCACTGGACACTTTAATAAATGGATCACTAGTCACTTTAACCAATGTCGCTCTAAATAATGCCACTTTAATAATGTTTACATATCTTACATTACTCATATCACATGTATATACTGTATTTTATACCATCTACATGCCTATGCCGCACGGCCATCACTCATCCATGTACTTATATGTACATATTTTCATTCCCCATTTAGATTTGTGTGTATTAGCTAGTTGTTGGGGAATTGTTAGATTACTTGTTAGATTTGTGTGTATTAGCTAGTTGTTGTGAAATTGTTAGATTACTTGTTAGATATTACTGCACTGTCGGGAACTAGAAGCACAAGCATTTCGCTACACTTGCATTAACATCTGCCAACCATGTGTATGTGACCAATACAATTTGATTTGATTTGATATAGTGGCGGACCCCAGCCGTGACACAGGTGTACACGGGAGTAAATCTGTAAATCCTCACCTCGGATGTATCTCTCCGCTGCGGACTGATGCCAATATATTGGAGTGATCCAATATAGTGAAACATAATCGCTGTTGCTGTGTGGTGCCTGTATGGCTGCTTCCTCTGATATCCATCCGTGCGTGCTGATTATAGTAGACAGTGCCAGAGCATTTTAGCTACATATCTGTCAATGGAGAACCTGTTTTGTAAATGATTGTCTAAAGACAAGTGTCTTATAGGCTACTGTAAGGATAACATTTGTTTTGGGAAAATATTTCACTACCCAAAATTGTGTACGCCCCCGTTGTGAAGACAAAAACAGTAGGTTATCACTTAGGGATATTTTGGGTAAAATTAGGGTTTTCCACAAAATTACTAGTCCTGGCCCTATATACACTTTTATAGATGCATAGTCACTTTACCCCTATCTACTTGTACATATTACCTCAATTGCCTTGACTAACGTGTATCCCCGCATATTGACTCGGTACCGGTACCCCCTGTATATAACCTCCATATTGACTCGGTACCGGTACCCCCTGTATATAGCCTCGTTATTGTTATTATATTGTTACTCTTTAAATGTTTTACTTTAGGTTATTTAGTAAATATGTTGGTTAAGGGTTTGTAAGTAAGCCTTTCAAGGTAAGGTCTACTACACCTGTTGTATTTGGTGCATGTGACAAAAAAATTATTTGATTTGAGATAACAGGACATGATTTATAGACAGTATTTACAAGTGACATATTTTCTCACCATCAGCACTGAAGATAACAAACCTACATTTAATCAGGGTAATTGTGAACTGTAGCCAGTGGATGCTAGTTGTTGCATGAAATGAATGAATGGTGGAATGAATAACCTAATTGTTCAAGAGAAATTGACACCCATACACCCAACACCATATGTATTTGGACATGAAGCTAAAATGTTGTCTACACTCCAGCATTTTGGATTTGAGATCAAATGTTTCAAATGAGGCGACAGTAGAGAATGCCACCTTTTTATTTGAGGCTATTTTCATACATACAGTATCTGTTTTAACATTTAGAAATGAAAGCACTTTATGTATCTAGTCCCCCCCATTTGAATAAATCATAAGTATTTGCTATTTTGACAAATTTATGTGTAGTGTATTGGAGTAGGGCAGGTTTCCACGGTAATGGAATTACGTTGACATTACCTTAAAAATGTATGCGAAACAAAAACCATTGATTTCAAAGTTTAACAAACCATACAACTATACCCAAAAGGACTAGGCTACTTTGAACAATTTCCACAGACAATTTTACAAAAACACATTTAATGGAAGAACTGTGCAGAATTACGTTTAAATCTCCCTACAGTTTTTTTATGTGGCCAAGTTTTCCTAAAACCCTGTTACGTATCTGCTCCGTAATTAAGATTCAACAATGTCTGCAGAAAGAATGGGAAGGACACCTTGAGTTTGAAAACATATCTTTTGGTTATTGAACTACATGAAGTGAAGTGGATTTACATGCGGAATTACAGTAATGGAATTATATCATCGGTCGTTGATCTGTACTATACAGAAATGGATATGAAAACGGACGTTTTCTTCATGGTGAAATAGCCCGAATAGATACACAAAGGTAGAAATATGTCATTCATGTTTTCATCTTATAATGTCTTATTTTAGTGACTTGTATGGAAATAAACTTTGAAAGGGTAATTGAGAACTCAACAAAACTCACAAAAAATGTCTCCTATTTTTATTCATTACAAGAAAACATTTTGTTCTACACTTTGTGCACAAAAACGAACTCACTAATCGATCTTGGACAGGGGACAGTAGCAGGTGACCCAACTGAGGTTGGGACAACTGTTGTAGACAATTCAGTACAGCACAGTACTGTAGAGCAGAGTAGATTAAAGTAGATATGTGCAGTACAGTAGCGTACAATATACATTACTCTAGTGTGCTCTACTGTACTCTACTGTACTGTTCTCTACTGTACTGTCCAAACTTGTGAAACATAGACAGCTATGATTGGTTCAAATTTGGTCCGGAACAGACCAAATCTGAACCAATTATAGACATCTATGTTTGTGCCAAATCAAGGCCGGACCGGACCAAATAACGACGTCTGTGGATGTTGAAATCAAGGCCAGGGCCAACTGCCAAAATTGCAACTACTTTTCTCTGTCAATGGACTTCCCGGTGTCAGTCGGTGCTCAGTGGGTGAGGATGATGGTTGCTGTAAATAGAAAGAGAATTGGTGGTAGGTGTCATGGTGGGCGTCAGTAAGAGGTGACATTAACTGGAGAGAAAGAAGAGAGAGAAAGAGAGACAGAGAGAGAGTGAGGGAGGAGTTGCCCAGATTGTTTTAACACTTTTGCTTTGACCACAAGATGACAAAAAGAGAAAGAAAACAGTTATGAGCTGAACATAACAGTACAACAGTTTATCTGTAATTCTATTACCGATTTGGTAACATAATTATGCGTTTTAATCACCTATAAATTGATATCAGTAAAAACACTAACTAATTGGTACTTATGTGAACATTCATTATTCTCCCTAGTGAGGGAGAGAAATGAGAAAATATCTGAAAGAAACAAAATATGTTTTGCTATTAGTTGGCAGGGGTCTTTACTTCAACATTTTTTTTAAAGACTTTCCATCTGTTTTGACCAGAAATCAAAGCCTTTGCTTATTCCACATTTTGATGGAAAATGGTTGAAAGAAAATGTATATGCCTTAATTTATAAAAAAATATAGACTCTTAGCTTTCATTTGATACCAGATTTGATGTGCTTCTATGAACTTCACATGTTGGTGCTCATGCGTCCTTTTACATGGAAATGACCTGGTGCTTATGGGTCCTTTACGTGGAAATGCCCAGTAATCAAAAGTAGAGTATTTGGTCCCATATTCCTTGCACACAACGAGTACATCAAGCCTTTGACTCTATGAACTTGTGAGATGCATCTGCCGTTTGTTTTGGATTATGATTTGTATTAGATTTCTTCAAAGGGGGGTCTAGATACATAAAGTGCATTTTATATATTTTTTCTATTTAATTTTACCCCATTTTCTCCCCAATTGGTAGTTACAGTCTTGTCTCATCACTGCAACTCCCGTACAGACTCAGGAGAGGCAAAGGTCAAGAGCCATGCGTCCTCCGAAACACAACCCAACCCAACCAAGCTACACTGCTTCTTGACACAATGCCCACTTAACCCGGAAGCCAGCCACACCAATGTGTCAGAGAAAAACCCCCGTGCACCTGGCGTCCGTGTCAGCATGCACTGCGCCCAGCCCGCCACAGTAGTCGCTAGAGCGCGATGGGACAAGGACATCTCTGCCGGCCAAACCCTTCCCTAACCTGGACGACGCTGGGCCTAACCCTTCCCTAACCTGGACGACGCTGAGCCAATTGTGCGCCACCCCATGGGTCTCCTGGTTGCGGCCGGCAGCGACAGATCCTGGAATCTAACCTCTAGTGGTACAGCTAGCACTGTGATGCAGTGCCTTAGACCTCTGCGCCACTTGGGAGGCCTAAGTGCCTTCATTTCTACGATAAAACGGTAAAACAGCTATGTATGAAAATACCCCCCGAAAAAGGTGATATTCTGTACTGTCGCCTCATATCAAATCAAATCAAATTTTATTGGTCATATACACGTGTTTAGCAGATATTATTGCGGGTGTAGCAAAATGCTTGTGTTTCTAGCTCCAACACTGCAGTAATATCTAACAAGTTATATCTAACAATTTCACAACAGTACACACAGTACACACAAATCTAAGTAAAGGAATGGAATTAAGAATATATAAATATATGGACGAGCAATGTCAGAGCAGCATAGACTAAGATACAGTAGAATAGAATACAGTATATACATATGAGATGAAAAATGCTAAATATATAAACATTATTAAGGTGACTAGTGTTCTATTATTAAAGTGGCTAGTGATTTCAAGTCTATGTATATAGACAGCAGCGTCCAATGTGCTAGTGATGGCTATTTAACAGTATGATGGCCTTGAGATAGAAGCTGTTTTCCAGTCTCTCGGTCCCAGCTTTGGTATGAAATATTTGATCTCAAATCCTAAACGCTGGAGCAGGTGTTAAGTGTATTTCCAGTCACTGTTGTAGAAGACCACACTCTTTCTGAAACCCCCGCGATATGGTTTCATGTCCATGGTACTTAATGATTATCGACTCTTTTGAGAGACACATTTTGCTAGCTCAACAAGAGGCTGGGTCCTTAGCCTAAGTAGATAACACAACTTCCATTGTATAAGAAACATCTCTGTAACTGTAGGGTCAATGAACACAAGAAAGGCAAAGCCATCCGACTTGCGACCAAACTCATATTCACATAAGTGACATGCTTTGGTCAAAGCAATATAGCTTAAATGCACCTTAAAAAATAGTTTTTCGCCCTGGACTGGGCTTAATTGGTGTCCAGGAAACTGGCCCTTAGAATGAGTCTATATGTAAGCCAACCTGCTCAATTTTCTCTAAAACATTTCCTATCTCTCCCCCTCACTAGCCTCAAGGCCCTCCAGATCTAAAACCTCCCAGACCCAACGCGGACCCTCAGCCAGAGCTGGGGAAGTCGAGGACCTTCCTTTCAGAGATGACCCCAATGACCTCCACTACAAACCTGTTGCAAAGAGGAAGTCAGTTAACTGCCTGTCCAAATTAATGGTGTATGTAATAGTTAATACCAGTACATTAATATGAATGACTGCAGGTAATATCTACATACAGTTTATACAAGTAACTAAGTGAAAGATCCACTTAAAGGAAATGTATTTTATTTACCTCCATCTCACGTCTACAGAGAGCCTCAGAAAACATGCCAACGTCGTACGAAGCAGAAAGAAGAGAAGAGAGAGATAAAAAGAAGATGGAATGCCAGAGATCGATTTGAAGACAGGAAATGAGTTGGGAGAGGAGCCTACTAGGAAGTAAGTGAAGGAGGGATGGATGGAGGAACATGATGGACGGATAGATCTACTTAAGCACTAAGGCCCAAGGGGATGTGGTATATGGCCAATATACCACCGCTAAGGACTATTCTTATGTACGACGCAACGCAGAGTGCCTGGATACAGCCCTTAGCCGTGGTATATCGGCCATATACCACAAACCTCCGTGGTGCCTTATTGCTATTATAAAATGGTTTCCAACGTAATTAGAACAATAAAAAAATACATGTTTTGTTATACCCGTGGTATACGGTCTGATATACAATGGCTGTCAGCCAATCAGCATTCGGGGCTCGAACCACCCATTTTCTAAAAATGGATAGACCATGAAAAGGGATAGCATGGAGGGATGAGTTAAGACTCCACACAGCCAATGCTAAGCTGTTCATTACCCTGTCATCATAGGAGAGGTTGACGACAGAAAGATCACAAAACTCCTCGACTGCCAAAAAGAAGGTACTTTTTTTTCCGCCTCGTAACCGTGAATATACTGTAACTGTGTACGAACTTGTAACCATCATCTCAGTCCAACGATCTGCTCTCAATATTTGGAAAGGCCCCCTTTCTGAAACATTATATGAATAGTATAATATCAATTCCCTCTCTCCTGTCTCCTGTTAACAAGAGAAGAAGGCCCTCAGTGCAGTATGTTCGCTGTGAGATGGAGAGCTGTGGCGCTGTATTAGCCCACTCATGCTACCTACAGGTCTGCCATCCGATCTGGAGCAACCACGATGACACTGAAACCTCTCTCTCTCTCTCTCTCTCTCTCTCTCTCTCTCTCTCTCTCTCTTTCTCTCTCTCTCTCTCTCTCTCTCTCTCTCTCTCTCTCTCTCTCTCTCTCTCTCTCTCTCTCTCTCTCTCTCTCTCTCTCTCTCTCTCTCTCTCTCTCTCTCTCTCTCTCTCTCTCTCTCTCTCTCTCTCTCTCTCTCTCTCTCTCTCTCTCTCTCTCAGCACCACTTAAACAGACAGCTCGGTGCTTTCAACATGTCAATACCTGATGAAGTCAATCTCTCCTCCACTTTGAGCCAGGTGAGATTGACATGCATGTTATTAATGTTGAGACTCTGTGTACATCGAAGGGCCTGCCGTGCTGCCCTGTTCTGAGCCAATTGCAATTTTCCTAACTCCCTCTTTGTGGCACCTGACCACACGACTGAACATTAGTCCAGGTGCGACAAAACTGGAGCCTGTAGGACCTGCCTTGTTGATAGTGCTGTTAAACAACTAGCACAGAGCGCAGACAACCATGCATACCCTACAAGACATGCCACCAGAGGTCTCGTCACAGTCCCCAAGTCCAGAACAGACTATGGGAGGCGCACAGTACTTGTAACGGCTTTCCTCTTCCTCTTCATCCGAAGAGGAGGAGCAGGGATTGAACCAAAATGCAGCGTCGTGATATGACATGATTTATTAAAGTAAAGACGAAAAAACACGAAAACACTTTAACAAACTACAAAACAACAAACGATGTAGACGCACCTGAACATAAGAACTTACATGACACGAAGAACGCATGAAACAGGAACAGACTACATAAACCGAACGAACGAACAAACAAACCGAAACAGTCCCGTGTGGCATAACATACACAGACACTGACACAGGAGACAACCACCCACAAACAAACAATGTGACACCACCTACCTTAATATGATTCTCAATCAGAGGAGAATGAAAACCACCTGCCTCTAATTGAGAACCATATCAGGTACCCATAAACCAACATAGAAACACAAAACATAGACTGCCCACCCAAACTCACGTCCTGACCAACTAACACATACAAAAACTAACAGAAAACAGGTCAGGAACGTGACAGTACTACTTAGAGCCATGACTACATGGAACTCTATTCCACATCAGGTAACGTGCCGTGTCTTTACTATCATTAAATGTGAAGACTGTTATTTTATCAAAGCAATTCTCTATGTGTAATTATTGTTACGTGACTAAACTAATAATTTAAACTTAATTAACTAGGAAGTCGAGGCGGGGAGTCGGGGAAAATGTTGAGATTACAAAGTTATAATTTTACCGAATATAACTCTTCAGATATTTTAATATCTGATCAATTAGTCTTCTATTAATGAATTATTACCTCATCAGTTCTCATTTCAAACGTCGTAAAATTATTGGTTATCTGCATGGACCCTAGTTTAAATTATGAATCAGCGATATGCAAATTGGCTTAATTATTTATTTAATAACTAATCAAATCACAGAAATACATAATATATACACAGGATAGATCATACATCAATTACTAATCATGTCAGGAAAAGTCCCTAGCGGATTAACCCGATTTGACGGCTGGTTACACAAAGGAAGGGGGTTGGGTTTGAATGAAAGAGCGGGAAGACTGAGGGACAAAGGGATTAGGTCTCTATCGGACCTTGAGAAGCTATGCTACCGTAAATACAGAATCTTGTGCATTCTAATGACCGCCCATTCGGGAAAAGGAAAATGCAAGATATACATTTACTCTGAGCTGCGCTTCAATAGATGGGTCGAAGACTGGTTTGTCCAGCAGAGATCACCATTGTCCTTTGAATAATCTTTCTGGTCACGTTGAAGTACCCTGTCAATCTGAAGAGATTGTCTCTCCTTTCCTAGACCACGTACGTTTACAGCTGCAGCAGATAACACGACGTCTAGGATGTATCACTTCTTCTTCAGTGAATAATAGTTCAAAGGTCATACCATTTTGCCATAATCAGCTCACGGGGACTTTTGTACTGGAGAAGAGAAGGGGATTGGTTCATCATTTCCAACCAATGTCTGTGGTCCCATGGGCGGGGTTACTGATTGAACATAAGTTTACTATGAAATCAATTCTCTCATTTACAAGGCTAAAATCACATTTCATCTTCTCACAAATAGTTTCATATTCAATCATATAAATTTTGCAACATTTACATGTAAATCTGATAACTAGGATGTGTAGACTTTACAAAATACAATTTAAGTTGTCCTGTCATCAGTAATCATGTCTCAGACAACAAATGATCTGACATCATATTCTTTAAGTACCAACGGACACTTTCAACTGGTTGGATTACAGAAATACTGTTCCATTCCCCAACCTTTTGATGTTACAGTATTGCAAAGTCTATCTCTGTGGTAAGAAAGGATTTTCAAAGTCCATTCTAAAGAGTGGATAGAGAGAGATTCTGTAATACTGTAATACCATTTGATGGGAGTTAAGTCACCTGTACTGTAAAAAAAAACATGTAAATTAAAGGCATTTTTTCTGAATTGCGTAAAACAAGTGTAAATCAATTTGATTCATAATCCAATATGGCTAACAAGATGAGACTAAGACACCTTTACCTGCGTATAAATTGCCCTTATTTATTTTGTATTGTGTTATTGTGTCTTTAAAGGTCCAATGCAGCCGTTTGTATCTCAATATCAAATCATACGGCAGCCATATTGGATTTGAGGCAAAACCAGGGTGGTCCCAAAGATAATCTGTGGTGCCCCCCTGATTAATTAAAAGATGTCATGTTGATGTCTGAGCCCACTTGCTTTCCTTAGATCAGATTACAATAGTCACAACATTAAAATACATGTGTAACTATATGGATTATTGTCATGCATGACCATACAGCACTGAATGAGAGCAACATTACTTGTAAAATGTCTACTAATCAGTTACAAAAAAGTAAAGCTTATATTCGTCGTAAATATTCAGTTGATATCTCTGTGTTTATTGTATCGTCTGCTGCATCTCTATGTTTACAGGTCTATGTTTACAGGTCTATGTTTACAGGTCTATGTTTACAGGTCTATATTTACAGGTCTATGTTTACAGGTCTATATTTACAGGTCTATGTTTACAGGTCTATTTACAGGTCTATGTTTACAGGTCTATGTTTACAGGTCTATGTTTACAGGTCTATGTTTACAGGTCTATTTACAGGTCTATATTTACAGGTCTATATTTACAGGTCTATGTTTACAGGTCTATGTTTACAGGTCTATGTTTACAGGTCTATGTTTACAGGTCTATGTTTACAGGTCTATATTTACAGGTCTATGTTTACAGGTCTATGTTTACAGGTCTATGTTTACAGGTCTATGTTTACAGGTCTACATGTACAGCTATATTTACAGGTCTATGTTTACAGGTCTATGTTTACAGGTCTATATTTACAGGTCTATGTTTACAGGTCTATTTACAGGTCTATATTTACAGCTATATTTACAGGTCTATATTTACAGGTCTATGTTTACAGGTCTATGTTTACAGGTCTATGTTTACAGGTCTATGTTTACAGGTCTATATTTACAGGTCTATATTTACAGGTCTATGTTTACAGGTCTATATTTACAGGTCTATGTTTACAGGTCTATGTTTACAGGTCTATATTTACAGCTATATTTACAGGTCTATATTTACAGGTCTATGTTTACAGGTCTATGTTTACAGGTCTATGTTTACAGGTCTACATGTACAGCTATATTTACAGGTCTATGTTTACAGGTCTACATGTACAGCTATATTTACAGGTCTATGTTTACAGGTCTATGTTTACAGGTCTACATGTACAGATATATTTACAGGTCTATATTTACAGGTCTATATTCCCTAAATGTATTAAGTTACCCTAATGCTGTTTGTTAGTGTATGTAGGGAAAACAACTGACTACTTGTTATCCAAATTTTAATCATATCAGAGCTTGCAATATTTGGTTATATGAGCTTATTAAGGGCGCCTCTGGAAGCTCCGGACTGAAGGGCGCCTCTGGAAGCTCCGGACTGAAGGGAGCCTCTGGAAGCTCCGGACTGAAGGGCGCCTCTGGAAGCTCCGGACTGAAGGGCGCCTCTGGAAGCTCCGGACTGAAGGGCGCCTCTGGAAGCTCCGGACTGAAGGGCGCCTCTGGAAGCTCCGGACTGGAGGGCGCCTCTGGAAGCTCCGGACTGGAGGGCGCCTCTGGAAGCTCCGGACTGAAGGGCGCCTCTGGAAGCTCCGGACTGAAGGGCGCCTCTGGAAGCTCCGGACTGAAGGGCGCCTCTGGAAGCTCCGGACTGAAGGGCGCCTCTGGAAGCTCCGGACTGAAGGGCGTCGCTGGAGGCTCCGGACTGGAGGCCCTCGGTTCTCTGATTGAGAACCACACCCGGCCAAACACAAAGAAATAGAAAATCTAGAAGAATGAACATAAAATGCCCACCCAAATCACACACTGAACAAACCAAAATAGAGACATAAAAATATCTCTACGGTCAGGGCGTGACAGTGGTTGTGTTTTGCTATGCCTCGGGTAGGGGTATCTCAAAATGTTGGGGGCCTTGCTAGTAGCCTAAATATATTTAAGGACCTTGAGCATTCCCTCCAGTGGAAAACAGTTTTTTGGGAAGGGGTTTATATAAAGTACCAGTCAAAAGTTTGGACACACCTACTCATTCAAGGGTTTTTCTTTATTTTTACTGTTTTCTACAAGGTAGAATAATAGTGCTGACGTCAAAACTATGAAATAACACTTATGGAATCATGTAGTAACCAAAAAAGTGTTAAACAAATCAAAATATATTTTATATTTGAGATTCTTTGAAGTAGCCACTCTTTGCCTTGATGACAGCTTTGCACACTCTTGGCATTCTCTCAACCAGCTTTATGAGGTAGTCACCTGGAATGCATTTAAATGAACAGGTGTGCATTGTTAAAAGTTAATTTGTGGAATTTCTTTCCTTCTTAATGCATTTGAGCCAATACGTTGTGTTGTGACAAGGTAGAGGTGGTATACAGAAGACACCCCTATTTGGTAAAAGACCAAGTCCATATTATGCTCAAATAAGCAAAGACAAATGACAGTCCATCATTCCTTTAATTCTTAGGGCTAGGCCCCTTTTTTCTCCACTTCCTGTCTGAATGACATGCCCATAGTAAACTGCCTGTTGCTCAGGCCCTGATGCCAGGATATGCATATAATTGGTACCATTGGAAGGAAAACACTTTGACGTTTGTAGAAATGTTAAAATAATGTAGGAGAATATAACACAATAGATATGGTAGGAGAAAATCCAAAGAAAAACCAAACAGAATTTTTTTGAGAGACCATCCTCTTAGAAAGGCAAGTAAAAGGTCATATCCAAAATTACCTCCCTGGATGTAATTCCTATGGCTTCCACAGTGTGTCAGCAGTCAATGTTCAAGGTTTCAGGCTTGTAACTTCAAAAACGAATAAGAAATATCAGTTTTAGTACAGAGACACAGTCTTGGAAATTCGTGTTTGCGCGCACCATGAAGACAGCACGCACCTGCTAAAATCAGTTTCCTATTGAACATACTTCTTCCGTAAGAAATATTACAGTTTGATTACATTTTAGGGTAGCTGAGGAGTAAATGGAAACGTATTTTGACTTGTTGAAAGAAAGTTTAGGGATAGATTTTCGGAGTCCTTTCTCTGCATGTTGAACGAGTAGATTACTCAAATCGATGGCGCCAACTGAACGGTAGCGGAACACCTATCACTAAGAAGTTTTAAGAAGGTCAGTCAATGCGGAAAATTTCAAAATCACTTCCAGAGTATTGAAGTGTGTAATACCAATGCAAAGTGTCCATTTAACCATTTAATGTAAATAGTCTTCCAGGCTAGAGTCAGGCACTACTAACATGGTAAAACGTTAAGGAAAACATTCTCTGTTTCAGAAGAAAAAGTCAATTTCTCAGCTGCCTCACATTCATTTTATTTTAATTGTAACATATTTGTTAACATCCAAATCATTAACATAAGTAGGGTTGTGTTCTCTAAAAACACTGGTCTGAACATGAGCTGGCTACACAACAACATACAGTCACTAGTTTGCACATTGATTTATTGATTGGTTGCTTAGTTGATTTATCGGTGATTCATCGTGTTTGATTATGGAGTAAATCCAGAGTAAAAAGGGCATCCAGTCGGAGTTCTTCTGTTGAATGAAAGAAAAAGACAAATAAAAAGATTCAGTCATGCGTTTATCACATCACTTAATGTGGGTTCATATGTAGACCAGCAGTAGAGGAGACAGGACTCACCGATGGAGGAGGACAGGAAGTGGCAGCAGCCGAGCCAGGCCATCATTACACTGTAGGGGCTGAGGTAGGTTACAGTCAGAGGGTGTGTCTCCATAGTCTAGAGTGGCTACCTCTCTATTATCTCCATAGTCTACAGTGTCTTCCTGTCTATTATCTCCATAGTCTACAGTGTCTTCCTCTCCATTACCTCCATAGTCTACAGTGGCTTCCTGTCTATTATCTCCATAGTCTACAGTGTCTTCCTCTCTATTACCTCTCTATTACCTCCATAGTCTACAGTGGCTTCCTCTCCATTACCTCCATAGTCTACAGTGTCTTCCTCTCCATTACCTCTCTATTATCTCCATAGTCTACAGTGGCTTCCTCTCCATTACCTCCATAGTCTACAGTGGCTTCCTCTCCATTACCTCCATAGTCTACAGTGGCTTCCTGTCTATTATCTCCATAGTCTACAGTGTCTTCCTCTCTATTATCTCCATAGTCTACAGTGTCTTCCTGTCTATTATCTCCATAGTCTACAGTGTCTTCCTCTCCATTACCTCCATAGTCTACAGTGGCTTCCTGTCTATTATCTCCATAGTCTACAGTGTCTTCCTCTCTATTATCTCCATAGTCTACAGTGGCTTCCTCTCTATTACCTCCATAGTCTACAGTGGCTTCCTGTCTATTATCTCCATAGTCTACAGTGTCTTCCTCTCTATTACCTCCATAGTCTACAGTGTCTTCCTGTCTACTATCTCCATAGTCTACAGTGTCTTCCTCTCCATTACCTCTATAGTCTACAGTGTCTTCCTCTCAAATACCTCCATAGTCTACAGTGTCTTCCTCTCCATTACCTCCATAGTCTACAGTGTCTTCCTGTCTATTATCTCCATAGTCTACAGTGTCTTCCTGTCTACTATCTCCATAGTCTACAGTGTCTTCCTCTCTATTACCTCCATAGTCTACAGTGTCTTCCTCTCCATTACCTCCATAGTCTACAGTGTCTTCCTCTCCATTACCTCCATAGTCTACAGTGTCTTCCTCTCTATTACCTCCATAGTCTACAGTGTCTTCCTGTCTACTATCTCCATAGTCTACAGTGTCTTCCTCTCCATTACCTCCATAGTCTACAGTGTCTTCCTCTCCATTACCTCCATAGTCTACAGTGTCTTCCTCTCCATTACCTCCATAGTCTACAGTGTCTTCCTCTCCATTACCTCCATAGTCTACAGTGTCTTCCTCTCTATTACCTCCATAGTCTACAGTGTCTTCCTCTCCATTACCTCCATAGTCTACAGTGTCTTCCTCTCCATTACCTCCATAGTCTACAGTGTCTTCCTGTCTATTACCTCCATAGTCTACAGTGTCTTCCTCTCCATTACCTCCATAGTCTACAGTGTCTTCCTCTCTATTACCTCCATAGTCTACAGTGTCTTCCTCTCCATTACCTCCATAGTCTACAGTGTCTTCCTCTCCATTACCTCCATAGTCTACAGTGTCTTCCTCTCTATTACCTCCATAGTCTACAGTGTCTTCCTGTCTACTATCTCCATAGTCTACAGTGTCTTCCTGTCTATTACCTCCATAGTCTACAGTGGCTTCCTGTCTATTATCTCCATAGTCTACAGTGTCTTCCTCTCTATTATCTCCATAGTCTACAGTGGCTTCCTCTCCATTACCTCCATAGTCTACAGTGGCTTCCTGTCTATTATCTCCATAGTCTACAGTGTCTTCCTCTCTATTATCTCCATAGTCTACAGTGGCTTCCTCTCCATTACCTCCATAGTCTACAGTGGCTTCCTCTCCATTACCTCCATAGTCTACAGTGTCTTCCTCTCCATTACCTCCATAGTCTACAGTGTCTTCCTCTCCATTACCTCCATAGTCTACAGTGTCTTCCTCTCTATTACCTCCATAGTCTACAGTGTCTTCCTGTCTACTATCTCCATAGTCTACAGTGTCTTCCTGTCTACTACCTCCATAGTCTACAGTGTCTTCCTCTCCATTACCTCCATAGTCTACAGTGTCTTCCTGTCTACTATCTCCATAGTCTACAGTGTCTTCCTCTCCATTACCTCCATAGTCTACAGTGTCTTCCTCTCCATTACCTCCATAGTATACAGTGGCTTCCTCTCCATTACCTCCATAGTCTACAGTGTCTTCCTGTCTATTATCTCCATAGTCTACAGTGTCTTCCTCTCTATTATCTCCATAGTCTACAGTGGCTTCCTCTCTATTATCTCCATAGTCTACAGTGGCTTCCTGTCTATTATCTCCATAGTCTACAGTTGTTACCTCTCTTATCTCCATAGTCTACAGTGGCTTCATCACCTCTCCTACATTTCAATCGTCTACAAAGCCTTCCTCCTCTCCACGTCTCCTCTCTTTCATCTCCCCCATCCTCTTCATCTCCTCCTCTGTATCATGTTAACAGTACAGTAACTTACTCTCCTCTCTACCATCTCAATAGTCTACAGTAGCTTCCTAATTTCCTCATCTTCTCTCCTCTCCTTCCTATTCTTGTTTCCTCATCTCCTTCGTATTATTGTTTCATCTCCTCATCTCCCTCTCCTCATCTCCTCTTCTTCCTCTCCTGGTCTCCTCTCTTTACCTTCCCCTCCTCTCTTCTCCTCATCTCCTTCCTCATCTTCTTCCACTCCTCATCTTCTCTTCTTCCTCTCCTGGTTTCCTCTTTCCTCACCTTCCCCTCCTTATCTCCTCCCCTCCTCTCCTCTCCATCCTCCTCTTCTCTTTCCTCATCTAATCCCCTTACTCATCTCCCCTCCCCTTCCCTCCTCTCTTCTCCTTATTCTGCACTTAGCTGATAGCTGTTTTGTACTTACAGCCTCCCAGACAGGTGTAGGAAACCTCCAGGTATTTGTAGGTTCCGTAGCAGGGGTCCCCGAAGACCGGATCAAGCCCCACAGTGCACTGACTCTTTCCCTCACACCTGCAGAGTTACACATTTATAACACAGTTGTAACACACATGCACACACAGGGGGGATATTTGTATACCACTTTTCAACACCACTGACATCCCCAAACCAGAGAGGAGAGATGGGGAGATGGATAGAGAGGGAGAGTGTACCATTGTTTGACAACGTCCAGGGTTTTGGGTTGCAGACAGTTCTGGTTGCTGAGCTCGTGGCGTCCAGCAGAACAGGTAGAGCCGTCTCTACGGCCGTAGTTAGCATGAAACACATTTATCACACCCTTACCTACACACACACACGCACACACACACACACACACACACACACAATAATTGAATTGCACCCTTACCTACACAGGAGGAGGGCTGAGGGGGGTGTTAGGTGAGGGTGTTTGTGGGTGTCATCGTGTGCTCACCACAGTCCAGGGAGCTGGTTGAGCCTTCGCAGGTGATACTGGTCTCTGAAAACACAACGCACACACACAACATCAGCCCTGCTGCTGAGACAGAACATCAGCCCTGCTGCTGAGACACAACATCAGCCCTGCTGCTAAGACACAACATCAGCCCTGCTGCTAAGACAGAACATCAGCCCTGCTGCTGAGACAGAACATCAGCCCTGCTGCTGAGACAGAACATCAGCCCTGCTGCTGAGACAGAACATCAGCCCTACTGCTGAGACACATCAGCCCTGCTGCTGAGACACAACATCAGCCCTGCTGCTGAGACACAACATCAGCCCTGCTGCTGAGACACAACATCAGCCCTGCTGCTGAGACAGAACATCAGCCCTGCTGCTGAGACAGAACATCAGCCCTGCTGCTGAGACACAACATCAGCCCTGCTGCTGAGACACAACATCAGCCCTGCTGCTAAGACACAACATCAGCCCTGTTGCTGAGACAAATGAGTAATCAAAGAGTACTCAGGAGTAATCAAAGAGTACTCAAGAGTAATCAAAGAGAGGTGGGAGGAGTAATCAAAGAGGTGGAAGGAGTAATCAAAGAGGTGGAAGGAGTAATCAAAGAGAGATGGGAGGAGTAATCTAAGAGAGGTGGGAGGAGTAATCAAAGAGAGATGGGAGGAGTAATCAAAGAGAGATGGGAGGAGTAATCAAAGAGAGGTGGGAGGAGTAATCAAAGAGAGGTGGGAGGAGTAATCAAAGAGAGGTGGGAGGAGTAATCAAAGAGAGGTGGGAGGAGTAATCAAAGAGAGATGGGAGGAGTAATCAAAGAGAGGTGTGGGGAGTAATCAAAGAGAGGTGGGAGGAGTAATCAAAGAGAGGTGGGAGGAGTAATCAAAGAGAGGTGGGAGGAGTAATCAAAGAGGTGGGAGGAGTAATCAAAGAGAGACGGGAGGAGTAATCAAAGAGAGGTGGGAGGAGTAATCAAAGAGAGACGGGAGGAGTAATCAAAGAGAGATGGGAGGAGTAATCAAAAAGAGATGGGAGGAGTAATCAAAGAGGTGGGAGGAGTAATCAAAGAGAGGTGGGAGGAGTAATCAAAGAGAGGTGGGAGGAGTAATCAAAGAGAGGTGGGAGGAGTAATCAAAGAGAGATGGGAGGAGTAATCAAAGAGAGGTGGGAGGAGTAATCAAAGAGAGATGGGAGGAGTAATCAAAAAGAGCTGGGAGGAGTAATCAAAGAGGTGGGAGGAGTAATCAAAGAGAGGTGGGGGGGAGCATTCAAAGAGAGGTGGGAGGAGCAATCAAAGAGGTGGGAGGAGCAATCAAAGAGAGGTGGGGGGGAGCATTCAAAGAGAGGTGGGAGGAGCAATCAAAGAGGTGGGAGGAGTAATCAAAGAGAGGTGGGAGGAGCATTCAAAGAGAGGTGGGAGGAACAATCAAAGAGAGGTGGGAGGAACAATCAAAGAAAGGTGGGAGGAGTAATCGAAGAGAGGTGGGAGGAGCAATCAAAGAGAGGTGGGAGAAGTAATGTAATCAAAGAGAGATGGGAGGAGTAATCAAAGAGAGGTGGGAGGAGTAATCAAGGAGGTGGAAGGAGTAATGTAATCAAAGAGAGGAGGGAGGAGCAATCAAAGAGAGGTGGGAGGAGCAATCAAAGAGGTGGGAGGAGTAATCAAAGAGAGATGGGAGGAGCAATCAAAGAGAGGTGGGAGGAGCAATCAAAGAGGTGGGAGGAGTAATCAAAGAGAGGTGGGAGGAGCAATCAAAGAGAGGTGGGGGGAGTAATCAAAGAGAATTGGGAGGAGTAATCAAAGAGAGGTGGGAGGAGTAATCTAAGAGAGGTGGGAGGAGTAATCTAAGAGAGGTGGGAGGAGTAATCTAAGAGAGGTGGGAGGAGTAATCTAAGAGAGGTGGGAGGAGTAATCTAAGAGAGGTGGGAGGAGTAATCTAAGAGAGGTGGGAGGAGTAATCTAAGAGAGGTGGGAGGAGTAATCTAAGAGAGGTGCGAGGAGTAATCAAAGAGAGGTGGGAGGAGTAATCTAAGAGAGGTGGGAGGAGTAATCTAAGAGAGATGGGAGGAGTAATCAAAGAGAGGTGGGAGGAGTAATCTAAGAGAGGTGGGAGGAGTAATCAAAGAGAGGTGGGAGGAGTAATCAAAGAGAGGTGGGAGGAGTAATCAAAGAGAGGTGGGAGGAGTAATCAAAGAGAGGTGGGAGGAGCAATCAAAGAGAGGTGGGAGGAGCAATCAAAGAGAGGTGGGAGGAGTAATCAAAGAGAGGTGGGAGGAGTAATCAAAGAGAGGTGGGAGGGAAGGAGAGATTGTGACAACACAGTGTGGGGCTCCCTTCATGAAAAAGTCTTGACTACTTTGTATCATGCACAAGCACATTTCAATTGACTAGTTGTTCACTTGACACCACACACAGGTTGTTGTCCATTGTTCAAGTACATTACAGGTGTCAGAAGTGGAATGGCAGTGGACAACAATCTGTGTGGGGTATCAAGTGAACGACAAGCCCATTGGACAGGAGAGGGAGAGCGCCAGAGGGAGAATACTGACTAGCAGGCAGGCAGATGTAGGTGACGTCCAGGTATTTGTAGGTTCCGTAACAAGGGTCCGAGATTTGATTCACTCTCATGTTCACCTCACACATCTGCTTCCCGTCACACCTGGAACAACCACAGAGCAACAACAGTAGAACCATAACAAAGCCACAACATAACTCCAACATAACCTGTAAAAACGGATATCTGGAGCTTGTCTGAGTGGTTGGCCTCTGAGCCCTCTGAGCCCCTGTACTTGATGCTGATTTGATCAACAAGCTCTCACAGTCTCACTGCAAAATTAGACGTTTGTCCACATTTCTCCAAACGTCAAATTTTGAAGTTGCTTTAAATGGAAGCCTACTTAATGGTAATAGCGTTGCCCCTAGTGGCGATGTGGCCTAAGTTAAGGGTTTAGGCATATCAGGGTTTAGAGACATAAACAACTCTAAGATTAACTTCAGACAATCATTCTGATTGGTTACATTAAGGTTAAAAACAGAAAAATGACTACACTGTTAAGTTTTGCGATGTATTAAGACTTGATAACTAAATGAGGATGGATGGTGCTGTGGTCTGAACAGCAGCAGTCTGTCATATAGACCTGGGTTCTAGCTCCAGGTACTTGTTTTGTTCGCACCCTAGTGGACGGATTTGACGGAGCCTCCTGACCTCCTGAGGACGTTCAAAAATGTCAAATTCCAACTTGGACCTGGAGGGATCTACCTGGATTTAACTTGAATCTGGAGGGATCTACCTGGATTTGACTTGGATCTGGAGGGATCTCCCTGGATTTGACTTGGATCTGGAGGGATCTCCCTGGATTTGACTTGGATCTGGAGGGATCTCCCTAGATTTGACTTGGATCTGGAGTGATCTCCCTGGATTTGACTTGGATCTGGAGTGATCTCCCTAGATTTGACTTGGATCTAGAGGGATCTCCCTGGATTTGACTTGGATCTGGAGTGATCTCCCTGGATTTGACTTGGATCTGGAGGGATCTACCTGGATTTGACTTGGATCTGGAGGGATCTTCCTGGATTTGACTTGGATCTAGAGGGATCTCCCTGGATTTGACTTGGATCTGGAGGGATCTCCCTAGATTTGACTTGGATCTGGAGTGATCTCCCTGGATTTGACTTGGATCTGGAGTGATCTACCTGGATTTGACTTGGATCTGGAGGGATCTTCCTGGATTTGACTTGGATCTAGAGGGATCTCCCTAGATTTGACTTGGATCTGGAGTGATCTCCCTGGATTTGACTTGGATCTGGAGGGATCTACCTGGATTTGACTTGGATCTGGAGGGATCTCCCTGGATTTGACTTGGATCTGGAGGGATCTCCCTGGATTTGACTTAGATCTAGAGGGATCTCCCTAGATTTGACTTGGATCTAGAGTGATCTCCCTGGATTTGACTTGGATCTAGAGTGATCTACCTGGATTTGACTTGGATCTGGAGGGATCTACCTGGATTTGACTTGGATCTGGAGGGATCTCCCTGGATTTGACTTGGATCTGGAGTGATCTCCCTGGATTTGACTTGGATCTGGAGTGATCTCCCTGGATTTGACTTGGATCTGGAGGGATCTACCTGGATTTGACTTGGATCTGGAGGGATCTTCCTGGATTTGACTTGGATCTAGAGGGATCTCCCTAGATTTGACTTGGATCTGGAGTGATCTCCCTGGATTTGACTTGGATCTGGAGGGATCTACCTGGATTTGACTTGGATCTGGAGGGATCTCCCTGGATTTGACTTGGATCTGGAGGGATCTTCCTGGATTTGACTTGGATCTAGAGGGATCTCCCTAGATTTGACTTGGATCTGGAGTGATCTCCCTGGATTTGACTTGGATCTGGAGGAATCTACCTGGATTTGACTTGGATCTGGAGGGATCTTCCTGGATTTGACTTGGATCTAGAGGGATCTCCCTAGATTTGACTTGGATCTGGAGTGATCTCCCTGGATTTGACTTGGATCTGGAGGGATCTACCTGGATTTGACTTGGATCTGGAGGGATCTCCCTGGATTTGACTTGGATCTGGAGGGATCTCCCTGGATTTGACTTAGATCTAGAGGGATCTCCCTAGATTTGACTTGGATCTAGAGTGATCTCCCTGGATTTGACTTGGATCTAGAGTGATCTCCCTGGATTTGACTTGGATCTGGAGGGATCTTCCTGGATTTGACTTGGATCTGGAGGGATCTACCTGGATTTGACTTGGATCTGGAGTGATCTCCCTGGATTTGACTTGGATCTGGAGGGATCTACCTGGATTTGACTTGGATCTGGAGGGATCTTCCTGGATTTGACTTGGATCTGGAGGGATCTCCCTAGATTTGACTTGGATCTGGAGTGATCTCCCTGGATTTGACTTGGATCTGGAGGGATCTACCTGGATTTGACTTGGATCTGGAGGGATCTCCCTGGATTTGACTTGGATCTGGAGGGATCTCCCTGGATTTGACTTAGATCTAGAGGGATCTCCCTAGATTTGACTTGGATCTAGAGTGATCTCCCTGGATTTGACTTGGATCTAGAGTGATCTACCTGGATTTGACTTGGATCTGGAGGGATCTGCCTGGATTTGACTTGGATCTGGAGGGATCTACCTGGATTTGACTTGGATCTGGAGTGATCTCCCTGGATTTGACTTGGATCTGGAGTGATCTCCCTGAATTTGACTTGGATCTGGAGGGATCTACCTGGATTTGACTTGGATCTGGAGGGATCTCCCTGGATTTGACTTGGATCTGGAGGGATCTACCTGGATTTGACTTGGATCTGGAGGGATCTACCTGGATTTGACTTGGATCTGGAGGGATCTCCTTGGATTTGACTTGGATCTTGAGGGTTTTGACTTGGCTCTGCACACTAAAGGGTGTGTGTGTCTGTGTGTTTGTACCTCTGTGACCAGAGTGCCAGAGTTCCTTCTTGGGAACACTTTGTGTTAGTCAGCTGACTCTGAGGTCGTCCCTGACTGCAGGTCTGGCTGTCTGTGCGTCCATACAGTGCTTTCTGGAGAAAGACCACCCCGTCTCCTATGAGAGAGAGAGAAGAGGGAGCATGAGAGACTCACGAGTCAACTCAACTAAGTAACCGATTGACACACAGTGTGTTGTTCCTTACCACACTCCAAATGCACCACACCGGCACCCTCACAGGTAGTCACCTTCTCTGTGGACGACAAAAATCTGATTGATACAAACACATCACACATACATCATATAGAGAAAAGGATTCAGCATTTTTCTGCGTGTGTGTGTGTGTGAGCATGTCTGTCTGTCTGTCTGTCTGTCTGTCTGTCTGTCTGTCTGTCTGTCTGTCTGTCTGTCTGTCTGTCTGTCTGTCTGTCTGTCTGTCTGTCTGTCTGTCTGTCTGTCTGTCTGTCTGTCTGTCTGTCTGTGTGTGTGTGTGTGTGTATGTCTGTGTGTGTGTGTAGGTTACTCACTGCTCTCCAGGCAGCCATAGGTAACGTCCAGGAAGATATTAGTCTGGTATGCGGAGTTACAGAGGTCACACACACTGCCGGAGGTCGCCACATCACACTTCCCATTTCCATCACACCTGGATGATTAGTAGTAATGTCACACACCTAAAACACCACGGACACTGTCCTTACTTAGGTTTTTAAAAAACATGATGTTATTTCTCTCCATTTCCCCTCTCTGTGCTGTCAGTGTTATGACCACTTCCTGTTTCAGTGCAGCTCAGTTTTGCTGTGAAGCTGTTCTTGATAAATTTCCCATCTGGCTAAACTAATACAGGGAGTGGTTACATACATGACATTCGGAGGGGATTCAGACCCCTTGACTTTTCCACATTTTGTTACCCTTCGGCCTTATTCTAATGTATTAAATTGTATTTTTTTCCTCATTAATCTACACACAATACCCCATAATGACAAAGCAAAACAGATTTTTCATATTTTTTTCAAATTGATAAAGAGAAAAACCTCGGAAATATCACATTTACATAAGTATTCACACCATCTACTCAGTACTTTGTTGAAGCACCTTTGGCAGCGATTACAGCCTCAAGTATTTTGGGGTATGACGATACAAGCTTGACACACCTGTATTTGGGGAGTTTCTCCCATTCTTCCCTGCAGGCCTTCACAAGCTCTGTCAGGTTGAATGGGGAGCATCGCTGCTCAGCTATTTTCAGGTCTCTCCAGAGATGTTCGAATGGGTTCAAGTCCAGGCTCTTGCTGGGCCACCCAAGGACATTCAGAGACTTGTCCCAAAGCCACTCCTGCATTGTCTTGGCTGTGTGCTTAGAGTCGTTGTCCTGTTGGAAGGTGAACCTTCGCCCCAGTCTGAGGTCCTGAGTGCTCTGGAGCAGGTTTTCATCAAGGATCTCTCTGTACTTTGCTACATTCATCTTTCCCTCGATCCTGACTAGTCTCCCAGTCCCTGCCTCTGAAAAACATCCCCACAGCATGATGCTGCCACCACTATGCTTCACCGTAGGGATGGTGCCAGGTTTCCACCAGACATGACACTCGGCATTCAGGCCAAAGAGTTCAATGTAGGTTTCATCAGACCAGAGAATCGTGTTTCTCATGGTCTGACAGTATCCAAACATTATTTTAATATCTCCAAAGCAATTGCCTCTCTATGAGCCACTGGCTACTTTTTCTATATCAACACACCTGCTGGTAACTCTGAACTGGTTAGGACAGCTCATGATGTCTCCTCAGTATCTGTCGACTAGGTAGGACTCTTATGACTAAAGAGGTTTCAGGCATAGCTTTTATTTCTACCCATAAGAGTAGGAGGAAATTGTATCTATTCTCAGCACTTACGACACATTTTCTACTCTGAGACGCTTTGTGGATATGGCCCGATTACTGTCAAATTGCTGGAAACATGCCAACAGGACACAGAAGTTGGGAAATAAACGATGTTGTAAGCAGAACATTGCAAACATTATAGACTCAGTGAGCTTGCTATTGACTGAATGTGTGTGTGTGTGTGTGTGTGTGTGTGTGTGTGTGTGTGTGTGTGTGTGTGTGTGTGTGTGTGTGTGTGTGTGTGTGTGTGTGTGTGTGTGTGTGTGTGTGTGTGTGTGTGTGTGTGTGTGTGTGTGTGTGTGTGTGTGTGTGTGTGTGCGCACATGTGTGTGTGTACATACCTCTTAGACACACCGTTGAAGGCCTCTGTATCGGAGCAGGCTTTAGGGCTCTCGTTTGATGACAACTCTATAGTGCTGAATTTGACCCCATACACCATGATCACACCGTCATCTACACACACACACACACACACACACACACACACACACAAACACACACACACACACACACACACCACACATAGTCGGTTTAACACTTGCTAAACCAAATGAGGCCAGTTTCCTCAACTAAAATGAACAGAATCTCCATTCAAAGTGCTTTTTAGTCCAGGACTTTTGTGTCCGGGAAACTGCCCTGTAAAAGAAACTCAGTGCACAGGTGTAGATATACTAGGAGCTGAAGGTTCTGATGGAAAACTGGAGTTACTTTACCACACTGGAGTTACTTTACCACACTGGAGTTACTTTACCACACTGGAGTTACTTTACCACACTGGAGTTACTTTACCACACTGGAGTTACTTTACCACACTGGAGTTACTTTACCACACTGGAGTTACTTTACCACACTGGAGTTACTTTACCACACTGGAGTTACTTTACCACACTGGAGTTACTTTACCACACTGGAGTTACTTTACCACACTGGAGTTACTTTACCGCACTGGAGTTACTTTACCGCACTGGAGTTACTTTACCACACTGGAGTTACTTTACCACACTGGAGTTACTTTACCACACTGGAGTTACTTTACCACACTGGAGTTACTTTACTACACTGGAGTTACTTTACCACACTGGAGTTACTTTACCGCACTGGAGTTACTTTACTACACTGGAGTTACTTTACCGCACTGGAGTTACTTTACCGCACTGGAGTTACTTTACAATAATGGGGTTACTTTACCGCACTGGAGTTACTATAACACACTGGAGTTACTTTACCGCACTGGAGTTACTTTACCGCACTGGAGTTACTTTACCGCACTGGAGTTACTTTACCGCACTGGAGTTCCTTTACCCCACTGGAGTTACTTTACAATAATGGGATTACTTTACCGCACTGGAGTTACTATAACACACTGGAGTTACTTTACCGCACTGGAGTTACTTTACCGCACTGGAGTTACTTTACCGCACTGGAGTTACTTTACCGCACTGGAGTTCCTTTACCCCACTGGAGTTACTTTACAATAATGGGATTACTTTACCGCACTGGAGTTACTTTACCGCACTGGAGTTACTTTACCACACTGGAGTTACTTTACCGCACTGGAGTTACTTTACCGCACTGGAGTTACTTTACCGCACTGGAGTTCCTTTACCCCACTGGAGTTACTTTACAATAATGGGGTTACTTTACCGCACTGGAGTTACTTTACCGCACTGGAGTTACTTTACCACACTGGAGTTACTTTACCACACTGGGGTTACTTTACCGCACTGGAGTTACTTTACCGCACTGGTGTTACTTTACCGCACTGGTGTTACTTTACCGCACTGGAGTTACTTTACCACACTGGAGTTACTTTACCGCACTGGAGTTACTTTACCGCACTGGAGTTAATTTACCGCACTGGTGTTACTATACCACACTGGAGTTACTTTACCACACTGGAGTTACTTTACCGCACTGGTGTTACTTTACCGCACTGGAATTACTTTACCGCACTGGGGTTACTTTACTGCACTGGAGTTACTTTACCGCACTGGTGTTACTTTACCGCACTGGAATTACTTTACCACACTGGAGTTACTTTACCACAATGGGGTTACTTTACCGCACTGGAGTTACTTTACCACACTGGTGTTACTTTACCGCAATGGAGTTACTTTACCACACTGGAGTTACTTTACCACACTGGAGTTACTTTACCACACTGGAGTGACTTTACCACACTGGAGTTACTTTACCACACTATTGTAACTTTACCACACTGGAGTTACATTACCGTACTGGAGTTACTTTACCACACTGGAGTTACTTTACCGCACTGGAGTTACTTTACCGCGCTGGAGTTACTTTACCGCACTGGAGTTACTTTACCGCACTGGAGTTACTTTACCGCACTGGAGTTACTTTACCGCACTGGAGTTACTTTACCGCACTGGAGTTACTTTACCACACTGGAGTTACTTTACAGCACTGGAGTTACTTTACCGCACTGGAGTTACTTTACCGCACTGGAGTTACTTTACCGCACTGGAGTTACTTTACCACACTGGAGTTACTTTACCACACTGGAGTTACTTTACCACACTGGAGTTACTTTACCGCACTGGAGTTACTTTACCACACTGGAGTTACTTTACCACACTGGAGTTACTTTACCGCACTGGAGGCTGGGATCACCACACGTCAGGAACCTGTGTTGAATCTCTGACATTCCATAACCTGGAACAGGAAAGAAATCTTCTTTCACCTTTTATTCTCTGTCACCTCGATGAGTGTTTTCAGCCTCGAGCTACACATACCATCCGTAATCACAGTATGATTCGACTTACCCAGAAAGAGGCTGGCCTGCAGCGCTGGAAGAACAGACAAGAGAATATACTCTTTATAAATGTGTCCTTTTGCTGATAAAAAAATGACATAAACACATAGGAGGAGCAGTGCCCCTGGAGCAGCCCCCCTGGAGCAGCGCACCTGGAGCAGCACCCCCAGGAGCAGCGCCCCTGGAGCAGCACCCCCAGGAGCAGCACCCCTGGAGCAGCTCCCCTGGAGCAGCCCCCCTGGAGCAGCGCCCCTGGAGCAGCGCCCCTGGAGCAGCACCCCCAGGAGGAGCCCCCCTGGAGCAGCACCCCCAGGAGGAGCCCCCCTGGAGCAGCACCCCTGGAGCACATTAGAGGTTGAGAGGAGAAGAGAGGAAAAAGATGAAAAAACAAAGAGAAATTAGAAGAGTAGAGACTTACCGGTGATCAAAATGGATTGTCCAAGGAGCATTCTGTCTACTTTATCAGGGATCTCTATAGTAGAGACAGCTTCTGAGTGTCTGACTGTATTGAATGGCTTTGCCCACGTAGTGAGATACGAATAACAGTTGAACGCATGAGCTATTACTGGAACATATTCCCTATTTACTCTGTTGACCAATCCCCCACACACACATAAACACACACACCTTCAGTCAATATAGCGTGAGGATGAAGGAAAGTACAAATGATTATAAAACGGGCGGGACCTAATTCTGGATGGCGATTGGTTGAAAGAGTATGTCAGACGTTATCTATTTCACAACTACCCACGGATGTAACAAAATCGAAATGTCTATTTACTGTTCTATCTGAGGAATCACTGTGAATTCACTGTCCCATCAGCCCAGCCATTCATAAATATAATCTCCACTGTCCCATCAGCCCAGCCATTCATTCATATAATCTCCACTGTCCCATCAGCCCAGCCATTCATTAATATAATCTCTACTGTCCCATCAGCCCAGCCATTCATTAATATAATCTCTACTGTCCCATGAGCCCAGCCATTCATTAATATAATCTCTACTGTCCCATCAGCCCAGCCATTCATTAATATAATCTCCACTGTCCCATCAGCCCAGCCATTCATTAATATAATCTCCACTGTCCCATCAGCCCAGCCATTCATTAATATAATCTCTACTGTCCCATCAGCCCAGCCATTCATTAATATAATCTCTACTGTCCCATGAGCCCAGCCATTCATAAATATAATCTCCACTGTCCCATCAGCCCAGCCATTCATTAATATAATCTCCACTGTCCCATCAGCCCAGCCATTCATTAATATAATCTCTACTGTCCCATCAGCCCAGCCATTCATAAATATAATCTCCACTGTCCCATCAGCCCAGCCATTCATAAATATAATCTCCACTGTCCCATCAGCCCAGGCATTCATTAATATAATCTCCACTGTCCCATTAGCCCAGCCATTCATTAATATAATCTCCACTGTCCCATCAGCCCAGCCATTCATAAATATAATCTCCACTGTCCCATCAGCCCAGCCATTCATTAATATAATCTCTCCTGTCCCATCAGCCCAGCCATTCATTAATATAATCTCCACTGTCCCATCAACCCAGCCATTCATTAATATAATCTCCACTGTCCCATCAACCCAGCCATTCATAATCTCCACTGTCCCATCAACCCAGCCATTCATAAATATAATCTTCACTGTCCCATCAGCCCAGCCATTCATAAATATAATCTCCACTGTCCCATCAGCCCAGCCATTCATTAATATAATCTCCACTGTCCATCAGCCAAGCCATTCATAATATAATCTTCACTGTCCCATCAGCCCAGCCATTCATAAATATAATCTCCACTGTCCCATCAACCCAGGCATTTCATTAATATAATCTCCACTGTCCCATCAGCCCAGCCATTCATTAATATAATCTCCACTGTCCCATCAGCCCAGCCATTCATTAATATAATCTCCACTGTCCCATCAGCCCAGCCATTCATTAATATAATCTCTACTGTCCCATCAGCCCAGCCAGTCATTAATATAAATCTCTACTGTCCAATGAGCCAAGCCATTCATAAATATAATCTTCACTGTCCCATCAGACAGCCATTCTGTCAGAGGCACTAAGCTGTGGCAGCAGCCCTCTTGTTAAGATAACATATGACTAGGAGATGGAGTAGATGGTCTAATGTATTAACCTGCTGTATTAACCTGCTATCGCTGTCTTAACATGCTGTCAAAGTATTAACCTGCTATCGCTGTATTAACCTGCTGTCGCTGTATTAACCTGCTGTCGCTGTATTAACCTGCTGTCGCTGTATTGACCTGCTGTCGCATAATTAACTTAATTTCGCTGTCTTAACCTGCTGTCACTTTATTAACCTGCTGTCGCTGTATTAACCTGCTGTCACTTTATCAATATGCTGTATTAACATGCTGTCGCTCAATTAACCTGCTATCGCCTAATTAACTTAATGTCGCTGTATTCACCTGCTGTCACTTTATTAATATGCTGTATTAATATGCTGTCGCTGTATTAACATGCTGTCGCTGTATTAACCTGCTGTCGCTGTATTAACCTGCTGTCTCTGTATTAACCTGCTGTCGCTGTATTAACCTGCTGTCGCTGTATTAACCTGCTGTCGCTGTATTGACCTGCTGTCGCTGTATTAACCTGTGTCGCTGTATTACCTGCTGTCGCTGTATTAACCTGCTGTCCTGTATTGACCTGATGTCACTGTATTAACCTGCTGTCTGCTGTATTGACCTGCTGTCGCTGTATTGACCTGCTGTCGCTGTATTGACCTGCTCACTGTATTACCTGCTGTCGCTGTATTGACCTGCTGTCACGTATTAACCTGCTGTCGCTGTATTAACCTGCTGTCGCTGTATTAACCTGCTGTCGCTGTATTGACCTGCTGTCGCTGTATTAACCTGCTGTCGCTGTATTAACCTGCTGTCTCTGTATTGACCTGCTGTCGCTGTATTAACCTGCTGTCTCTGTATTAACCTGCTGTCGCTGTATTAACCTGCTGTCGCTGTATTGACCTGCTGTCGCTGTATTGACCTGCTGTCGCTGTATTGACCTGCTGTCACTGTATTAACCTGCTGTCGCTGTATTGACCTGCTGTCACTGTATTAACCTGCTGTCGCTGTATTAACCTGCTGTCTCTGTATTGACCTGCTGTCGCTGTATTGACCTGCTGTCGCTGTATTAACTGCTTCACTGTATGACCTGCTGTCACTGTATTAACCTGCTGTCGCTGTATTAACCTGCTGTCTCTGTATTGACCTGCTGTCGCTGTATTGACCTGCTGTCGCTGTATTGACCTGCTGTCACTGTATTGACCTGCTGTCGCTGTATTAACCTGCTGTCGCTGTATTAACCTGCTGTCGCTGTATTAACCTGCTGTCGCTGTATTGACCGCTGCTCTGTATTGACCTGCTGTCACTGTATTGACCTGCTGTCGCTGTATTAACCTGCTGTCGCTGTATTAACCTGCTGTCTCTGTATTAACCTGCTGTCGCTGTATTGACCTGCTGTCTCTGTATTGACCTGCTGTCGCTGTATTGACCTGCTGTCGCTGTATTAACCTGCTGTCTCTGTATTAACCTGCTGTCTCTGTATACCTGCTGTCGCTGTATTGACCTGCTGTCGCTGTATTAACCTGCTGTCGCTGTATTAACCTGCTGTCTCTGTATTAACCTGCTGTCGCTGTATTGACCTGCTGTCGCTGTATTAACCTGCTGTCGCTGTATTAACCTGCTGTCTCTGTATTAACCTGCTGTCGCTGTATTGACCTGCTGTCACTGTATTGACCTGCTGTCGCTGTATTAACCTGCTGTCTCTGTATTGACCTGCTGTCTCTGTATTGACCTGCTGTCGCTGTATTGACCTGCTGTCACTGTATTGACCTGCTGTCGCTGTATTGACCTGCTGTCGCTGTATTGACCTGCTGTCACTGTATTGACCTGCTGTCGCTGTATTCACCTGCTGTCACTTTATTGACCTGCTGTCTCTGTATTGACCTGCTGTCGCTGTATTGACCTGCTGTCACTGTATTGACCTGCTGTCACTGTATTGACCTGCTGTCGCTGTATTAACCTGCTGTCTCTGTATTGACCTGCTGTCGCTGTATTGACCTGCTGTCACTGTATTGACCTGCTGTCTCTGTATTGACCTGCTGTCTCTGTATTAACTTGCTGTCGCTGTATTAACCTGCTGTCGCTGTATTAACCTGCTGTCTCTGTATTGACCTGCTGTCTCTGTATTAACCTGCTGTCGCTGTATTAACCTGCTGTCGCTGTATTGACCTGCTGTCTCTGTATTGACCTGCTGTCACTGTATTGACCTGCTGTCTCTGTATTGACCTGCTGTCGCTTTATTAACCTGCTGTCGCTGTATTAACCTGCTGTCACTGTATTGACCTGCTGTCTCTGTATTGACCTGCTGTCGCTTTATTGACCTGCTGTCGCTGTATTAACCTGCTGTCGCTGTATTGACATGCTGTCGCTGTATTAACCTGCTGTCGCTTTATTAACCTGCTGTCACTGTATTGACCTGCTGTCTCTGTATTGACCTGCTGTCGCTTTATTGACCTGCTGTCTCTGTATTGACCTGCTGTCTCTGTATTGACCTGCTGTCTCTGTATTGACCTGCTGTCGCTTTATTAACCTGCTGTCGCTGTATTAACCTGCTGTCTCTGTATTGACCTGCTGTCGCTGTATTAACCTGCTGTCACTGTATTAACCTGCTGTCTCTGTATTGACCTGCTGTCTCTGTATTGACCTGCTGTCTCTGTATTGACCTGCTGTCTCTGTATTGACCTGCTGTCTCTGTATTGACCTGCTGTCACTGTATTGACCTGCTGTCTCTGTATTAACCTGCTGTCGCTGTATTGACCTGCTGTCACTGTATTGACCTGCTGTCTCTGTATTGACCTGCTGTCTCTGTATTGACCTGCTGTCACTGTATTGACCTGCTGTCTCTGTATTGACCTGCTGTCGCTGTATTGACCTGCTGTCGCTGTATTAACCTGCTGTCGCTGTATTGACCTGCTGTCGCTGTATTGACCTGCTGTCACTGTATTGCCTCTGTCACTGTATTGACCTGCTGTCTCTGTATTGACCTGCTGTCTCTGTATTGACCTGCTGTCTCTGTATTGACCTGCTGTCACTGTATTGACCTGCTGTCACTGTATTGACCTGCTGTCACTGTATTAACCTGCTGTCTCTGTATTAACCTGCTGTCGCTGTATTAACCTGCTGTCGCTGTATTGACCTGCTGTCGCTGTATTAACCTGCTGTCGCTGTATTAACCTGCTGTCGCTGTATTGACCTGCTGTCGCTGTATTGACCTGCTGTCTCTGTATTAACCTGCTGTCTCTGTATTAACCTGCTGTCGCTGTATTAACCTGCTGTCGCTGTATTAACCTGCTGTCGCTGTATTATCTTGCTGTCGCTGTATTAACCTGCTGTCTCTGTATTAACGTCCTGAACGCGGTATTAACCTGCTGTCGCTGTATTAACGTCCTGAACGCGGTATTAACCTGCTGTCGCTTTATTAACCTGCTGTCTCTGTATTAACCTGCTGTCGCTGTATTAACCTGCTGTCGCTGTATTAACCTGCTGTCGCTGTATTATCTTGCTGTCGCTGTATTAACCTGCTGTCTCTGTATTAACGTCCTGAACGCGGTATTAACCTGCTGTCGCTGTATTAACGTCCTGAACGCGGTATTAACCTGCTGTCGCTTTATTAACCTGCTGTCGCTGTATTAACCTGCTGTCGCTGTATTATCTTGCTGTCGCTGTATTAACCTGCTGTCTCTGTATTAACCTGCTGTCGCTGTATTAACCTGCTGTCGCTGTATTAACCTGCTGTCGCTGTATTAACCTGCTGTCGCTGTATTATCTTGCTGTCGCTGTATTAACCTGCTGTCTCTGTATTAACCTGCTGTCGCTGTATTATCTTGCTGTCGCTGTATTAACCTGCTGTCTCTGTATTGACCTGCTGCCGCTGTATTATCTTGCTGTCGCTGTATTGACCTGCTGTCTCTGTATTGACCTGCTGTCTCTGTATTAACCTGCTGTCGCTGTATTAACCTGCTGTCGCTGTATTATCTTGCTGTCGCTGTATTAACCTGCTGTCTCTGTGCTCCGCTGTACGTTACCTTAAACCATAAACCAAGAAAAATTCAGGAGCTCAGGCAGCCAGTCAATCTGTCGGAGTTCTCCTCAGATCATTCCTATAGTAATGATCCAACATCATTTGTCCTGTTACTGTATACTATCCTGTTCATGTGTTACTGTAATATTATCCTGTTCACGTATTACTGTAATACTATCCTGTTCACGTGTTACTGTAATACTATCCTGTTCACGTGTTACTGTAATATTATCCTGTTCACGTGTTACTGTAATACTATCCTGTTCACGTGTTACTGTAATACTATCCTGTTCACGTGTTACTGTAATACTATCCTGTTCACGTGTTACTGTAATATTATCCTGTTCACGTGTTACTGTAATATATCCTGTTCAGTGTTACTGTAATATATCCTGTTCACGTGTTACTGTAATACTATCTGGTTCACGTGTTACTGTAATACTATCCTGTTCACGTGTTACTGTAATACTATCCTGTTCACGTGTTACTGTAATACTATCCTGTTCACGTGTTACTGTAATACTATCCTGTTCACGTGTTACTGTAATACTATCCTGTTCACGTGTTCTAATACTACCTGTTCACGTGTTACTGTAATACTATCCTGTTCACGTGTTACTGTAATACTATCCTGTTCACGTGTTACTGTAATACTATCCTGTTCACGTGTTACTGTAATATTATCCTGTTCACGTGTTACTGTAATACTATCCTGTTCACGTGTTACTGTAATACTATCCTGTTCACTGTTACTGTAATACTATCCTGTTCACGTGTTACTGTAATACTATCCTGTTCACGTGTTACTGTAATACTATCCTGTTCACGTGTTACTGTAATACTAACCTGTTCACGTGTTACTGTAATACTATCCTGTTCAGGTCATTTTAGTTCAGTGAAGATGAGCTGAGCAGTAGGCGATAATGCTTTCTACTGGAACTACAAAATAGACTGCTATAGCAGTTGTCATGGTCAGACATGAATTGTACGATTTTTATCCAAAACCCACGTTTCATTCTTAGTCAAGAAAAGATGAGCTTAGCGTGTTTCCACTGGAACTTTTTAAATAGACCGCTGTGTAATGGAATGTGTTGTGGACGGACTGGACTTTTCAACATTCTGTGAGAGTATAGTGACTACATCCAGTGGCACTGGGAGACGCATGGGGAGATGGATGTCACTGTCGCACCCCGACTCAAACAAGCCTTTCTTCCCCTCACACCCCGGGGGCGTTACTGGCCTTTAACAACAACAAAAAAAGGACTCCAAAAACAAACTCCAAAGAGGAGTGTGTTGCCTATTGCAGTGGGAGTTCAGTTCCTGCTGATTCTCCTTAGCAAGAACAGATACTGTTGAACTAGTTTCTGTCTCTCTCCTAACCAAGAACAGATACTGTTGAACTAGTTTCTGTCTCTCTCCTAACCAAGAACAGATACTGTTGAACTAGTTTCTGTCTCTCTCCTAAGCAAGAACAGATACTGTTGAACTAGTTTCTGTCTCTCTCCTTAGCAAGAACAGATACTGTTGAACTAGTTTCTGTCTCTCTCCTAACCAAGAACAGATACTGTTGAACTAGTTTCTGTCTCTCTCCTAACCAAGAACAGATACTGTTGAACTAGTTTCTGTCTCTCTCCTTAGCAAGAACAGATACTGTTGAACTAGTTTCTGTCTCTCTCCTAACCAAGAACAGATACTGTTGAACTAGTTTCTGTCTCTCTCCTTAGCAAGAACAGATACTGTTGAACTAGTTTCTGTCTCTCTCCTAACCAAGAACAGATACTGTTGAACTAGTTTCTGTCTCTCTCCTAACCAAGAACAGATACTGTTGAACTAGTTCCCGCTGATTCTCCTAACCAAGAACAGATACTGTTGAACTAGTTTCTGTCTCTCTCCTTAGCAAGAACAGATACTGTTGAACTAGTTTCTGTCTCTCTCCTAACCAAGAACAGATACTGTTGAACTAGTTTCTGTCTCTCTCCTAACCAAGAACAGATACTGTTGAACTAGTTTCTGTCTCTCTCCTAACCAAGAACAGATACTGTTGAACTAGTTTCAACAGAGCTGAGTAGGGCATTTAATGCAATGGTGAAGCCTTTGTGCAGGGTAGCCTAGTGGTTAGAGCGTTGGGCCAGTAACCGAAAGGTTGCCAGATCGAATCGAAGCTGACAAGGTAAAAAATCTGTCCTTCTGCCGCTGAACAAGGCAGTTAACCCACTGTTCCTAGTCCGTCATTGTAAATAAGAATTTGTTCTTAACTGACTTTCCCAGTCAACACACAAACATGCCCATGCTTTGACTGTGGAAAGACTTCCTATCCTTCCCCTTCATGTGCTGACTGGAGGTGTGCTTCGGTCCCACTGAACCCTCCATGGCCTGGTCCCACTGAACCCTCCATGGCTTGGTCCCACTAAACCCTCCACGGCTTGGTCCCACTAAACCCTCCATGGCTTCGGTCCCACTAAACCCTCCACGGCTTGGTCCCACTGAACTCTCCACGGCTTGGTCCCACTGAACTCTCCATGCTTCGGTCCCAATAAACCCTCCACGGCTTGGTCCCCTAAACCCACCCTCCACTTGGTCCCACTGAACCCTCCCGGCTTGGTCCCACTAAACCCTCCACGGCTTGGTCCCACTAAAACCCTCTACAGCTTCGGTCCCACTGAACCCTCCACGA